>NC_092689.1:18532450-18824751 GCF_964275005.1 Diadema setosum
TGTCGCATTTACAATGTCAGTCTTCACCTTGTGCGACGTGGAATTTGCGAATATAAATGTCATTTTTATTTTTATTTTTATACATGCTTCATTAATTAAATGACGCATTCATCGTGCATTATATGCTCAAAGCACAATGCATAAATCACAATGGAATAAATTCGATTCCATCATACTGATGTCTTAATCTTTCAGCTCATTTTCTCGAGCCTGCATGAGTCATAGTGTTGACATCCTATAATGTTCAAACAAACAGCCAATGTATGACTTGCCAAAAGCTTTCCCCTTCCATTTCGCGATGATATTTGCTTGGTATACGGACTTCAGTCAAGTGGTAATATGACTGATTATTGGAACATTCAATCTGTCGTATAAAGATTGTTTTAAAGAGATTGAGATATGGCTGAAAAGCAGTAATTAAGATAACATTGGCCACTCCATGTCTTTACGTCTGTATTTCAAGCAGAATAATCAATCAAATATTATCAGCCAAAACACGAGGTCAATGACCAATTAGTATAGTGTGGAGAGATGTATTTCCCGCCTCTGTAGTGATTGTGTGATTGATGCCTTTGAAGACATTAGCAGTTTTAGACCTCTGTCAAGAAGGTCGAACAGTATATATCGTGTAGGGACCCATTTTTTTTCTCTCTCTCTTCTTTCTTTAAAACACAACAGTATACCGAAAGCGGATCCTGTGAACAGTGGCGCTTTTGTAATCAATACAGAGTTCTATTATAGTGTCGGATACAAAATTTTCAAACGATGAAGTCAAACCCGGGGATCTTCTACAGTTCTATGCGCAAAAAAAAATATCAACATAAACAGAAGATAAACAGGCAAAATAAGCACCGATTTGAAAGTGTATACCTATATCGAACCATCATGAGTCAATCGGTTAATATCGAACATTTTATAGACCACCGACCACAACAATAATGTTCACAGATAATGAACACTATGTTAATTATAAAATAATATATGTATATCATTAAAACGGTAAAGGTAAACTCATGCTTGGTTCGTCACTTTTATACACACAATGTTAAAGTTGTCAGGCAGGTCCTTTATACGTGGCACCCGGAATATCCCGGAGAATAACAAAAATGACGCTCTGTGCTAAAAGACTGTCAATGAATGAATAACTGAATCACTGAATATAGGACTGGGAAAATGAGAGAATGACCAAAGAAGCAAAGAAAGACTTAAGGAGCTCGAGCTGCCTCGTGAGAGCGATTTGATAGCTGACAGCCTTTGACAACGTTCATGTCAAAAGAAAATGTTCTCTACAAAATATGTGTATTGTACCTCTGTTTATAAAGAGTAGAAATCCAGAGAGCGTGACGGATTTGTCCACAAGAGCTAGCTCCATAATTCATTAATTCTTGTCAAATTCATAACCAACTTAAATGTTGTTTATCCCCTCCCCAAAACGTGGGAAACGACCCAATCGCTGAATGTGCTTTCCTACAACGAACATACCATTAGCAGTAAAAATCAGGACGGATCAAACAATGGGTTCCTTGAATAAACGGAACACCGTAGCAGAAATAGATGTCAGAACTGTGAACTTTTGTCTCGGAGTCTCCAGGGAAGATGAGTGTCACTTTAACACACCTGTCCGGTGTATGCTCAATATACTTCTGCCTGTCCCTAGCGACTTGTAGCCTTATTGTTAGAACAATCATATTTGTTTGTTGTCGGAGTGCACTCCGAGTACACGCAACAGGTCAATAACAGTTCACCATCACCATGATCACGTTCACTTGTATAACAGTCTCGTTCGAGATTTGCAATCACCGTTGACACGGACGCGCCCTATTTCATAAGGCTGGACATAATAATTGAAAACATGCCCGGTGAGTACAACTAATAGTATACATAATAACCATAAAAGATCCTTGTCTATTGGAATGGATCTTATTTTACTTACGCGAGTACGTATCTACTCCCAACAAGGATAAAGATCGATAGTTTCTGTCTATTAATAACTTGCCGTAGAGCATTACATGCCTTGCTTATGTCCTCTGTCATGGCTGGTCGTCGCAAGCTAGACGGGTGTTCTTATGTTGACATCATTATGCACTTTTCAAAACAATAGAGAGCGAACAGCCGAATGCGCCTACCTGTCTGTTGTCTTAGGTCTATTGATCTATTCAGCTTGTGACAAGGTGTCCAAAAGGCTGAAATCAATTTTGACACAGGTGAGATATCACACGCACTGTGGCTTCCTTTTCTTTTTCTTCCTCTTCTTCTTCTTCTTCTTAATCCTGTGTTGTTGTTGTTGTTGTTTTTTTTTCCATGGCATAGCCATTCTGCATGCATGATGCGCATGCAGGCCTACTTTCCCCCACCATTGCTCTTGCTATTAGTAGGAAACCTTATTACTGCCTGGGGATTTCTTAATTGATTTTGAAAGGATTTATTGACATCAAGTAGTGGCTAAATCAAATTAATCCTCAAATTAATCCTGAAATCTTCTCCTATACTTACGCTTTATCTTGGAGCAATGAACAATTTCTTATTGTCTTTCCTAGATTGTCTTTGAAAATGTATATTCCTACAAAAGGGAACGGACTAGACCAATTTACATGTCATTGATGTATATAGCTGACTTATTGGCATTCAGTCGTTGCTAAGAATATTGAATGCTACAGTGGCTAGACTATGTTTAAAAAAAATACATAGGTATACCTGTATACGTATGCCTATTAAAACAAGCTTGAACATGATACATGTATATACTATTTAATATAGCAGTTGTAATAGCTGTCATTTCAATAAGATATTACAGTTTGTTTTTTTTGTGTGTGTTCCTTGCATAGATTCTCAAACAGAATAATTTCCGCTTTATTTATTCTCAAACAGAATAAATTTCCGCTTACAAATGCGTCATTGTAACAGGTGTGTGAAAAGTTCCTTGTTTTCCGAAAAAATGTGGAGTATCTAGTACATGAAATGTCTCATACGTGTTATGATTTTTCAACTTAATACGGTTTTCAGCGTTTTCTGAAAATGTACAGCACGCCGTCACACCTCCGTTCACACTGGCAGCCAAACTTTTCGAAGTTGCAGTTTTCGCTCGATTAGGGTGACTGGTGCGCATGCGCAATGAAGAAGAAAGCGCGCGCCGTCCAACAGCTAATGATTGTGACGTTTCAGTAAAGGTGCAATCACACATCGCCGGTTTAGATGGCGGTTCATGGCGGTTCAGCAAATCGCCGTGCTCCGCCAAAGACCGTGTTTACACCGTACACAAACCGTGGTCATCCGTCACCCATCCGCCATGAACCCCGAGAACCGCGGGGAACCGCGGGGAACCGCCAGAAAAATTAAACATGTTTAATTTTTCGTGGCGGTCTTGGCGGTTTGAAATGGACCGTGTTCACATCGCCGTTCATCGTGTTAAGAACGGCATCCTCCGTGTTTGCACCGCAGGATCCGTGATAATACCGTGTTAACACCGCCATAATTTTCAAGCGAAAAGAAACAATGAACTTAAAAGAGAATAATGGCTCCGGCGACACTTCGTGGCGGAGCAGTAAAAAATGGAGATAAACGCAAAGATGAACCCATAATGCAAGATCGGGCAAATATATTGAATGCTACAGTTTCCTTACTTCTTTAACCCATATACAGTAACAAATAAAGTTTAATGTTCAAAAAGTTGTTAGGTATGTTGAATAGTACATCATTTACATTAAAAGGTAAGTTCATAATTTTATCAAAGCTTAACAGCTTTTAAGATGGCCAGCAACGTGTTACACACAGAAGACTTATAATGTAAATATGTGAGGTTCTGCTTTCGTGATTAGGTATGCCATTTTTGTAAGACATGTTGATACAGGTATAGTGAAACTTAAAAGAGTAGAGGGAAAAGCAATGTTGAAACTTGAAAAAACACCATTATTATGTTACATGAACCTGTAAGTAAAGAGGAAACTATGCACATAATACTATAATATGCTTATTTAATAATGTATAATGTACATAATATGTCTTTTTTATTGACTGCTGTTAAAGATATCATTATTATATCATCATCATTACCGGTCTTTGATATAGCGCATAATACCTTTGGCAAGGTCTCTATGCGCTTTAGAGGGGGAACAAAAAGATAAACAGGAAAAGGTAATTTCAGAAACAGTAACATGTTGCATAAATCATCATCTACAATCACTATGTTACTATTTTAACAGTTAAGTATTTAAAAACATTTTGGACTTATTGATGGAATTTGCATGTTCCATCACTTGGGATGCTGTTCCACAGTTCTGCGGCGGCATAAACCACGTTTGCCATCTATAGTAGTTTGTCGTAATGGATCGAGGGTATCACATACAGATTCCCCTTACGATTTAGGAACTCTCCTAGGCTCATATTTCACAAGAAGCTCTGAAAGATAAGAAGGAGCAATTTTGTGAAAACATGGATAAACAAGCAACAAGATCTTAAATTCAACACGCCAAATAATTATGTGAAAACTTAATTAAGAAAGAATTAAAAAAAAAGAGAGATGTTGAAACAAGCAAGTACTTGTACATCACTTGATAAATAAACCTACAAAATGAACAGGAAACTTTGGAAACTATTTTGGATTCTGCTTTGATAGGTATGTCTTTTTAATGACAGTTAATACGGATATTTTAAGAATTAAAAGAGAAAGAGAAAAGTCACATTGAAACTTGAAGGTAATTGGTTGTTGCATCACTTATATCAATCTGTAAAACACAGGTGGTTACAACGTTTCATAATTTCTTTAAAATTGTGTTTACCTAACAAAGCAAAACGCTCATCGTTGAAACCCATTGAGGACAAGTGAAAGGGCTCTGATTGCATCCAACTACATGGGCTTGGTATGGACTCCTCCACCTTCCGGGACGATACGTGTTACTACCGCGTCAATCCGCGTTTGCTCCGTGTTCAAAACGTGTTGAGAACGTAGTCAAAGTGCTTTCCGCCATCATTGGGACACGGTTCACGGCGGTTTGAGAACCGCCATGAACCGCCATCTAAACCGGCGATGTGTGATCGCACCTAAGTATTGCGAACGTTCGAGACTGCACAAAGAGATTTGGGAAGATTCGGGAAATTACAGACATTTTCGCGAGATGCTGTTTTCGCGAATTGACAATGACGTCGTAAATGAACTATTAACCTAGCGCATGGCGAAATGTTCTCGTGTTCTTAAATTCGCGATCCAACTGTGATTGGCGAAATTCGAGAATTACACAACAGTTGGATTTTATTATCATAACTTATCTCTTAGTTGAATTTTAGTGTTTCTGATTTGAGCAAAATTTTAGCGTGTCTGTGATTATGGGCTTGGTGCTTTCGCTGCAGCTGCGCTCTTCTAACTGGTTAATTCGCTCACACGAAGCTGAACCAGATCTCGACTTCGTGCATATTCATTATACAATCATTTAATGACAATTTTTCGCGAAGTGCAGGATTGACAGGCTTGTTTGGCTACCGTATACAATTACAATAACAATTCAATATATTTCATTTCCATCATCTACAAAAATGATACATAAAAGTATGCATTTGTCGGTCCATGCTTTTACCACCTCATTTGATTTGCATGTCCGAGTATGACGTTTATCACTCTTTCGTGAAAAGTTAGTGTGTATATAGCTGTGATTAAAAGTTTTAATCTGTCTCATTCCATGCTCTATGAAATCGTATAAATATTTCTGCCATTGTCTTTTAGAAATTTCATCCTATTTATCTGAGTGGATTCGCACATGTAACGGTCTTCCCGGGACCCCACTGTCATCGTTACACAAACACGACATAATCATGCCGTTGTGGGTTTCCTTTTTCCATGATCGCAAATAATAACAGTCAGAATAGTCTGCCATGTACACAAGTAATGACAAACTATCCCAAATTAGTTACGATACGAATGGGAGTACATTCTCATGAGCAATACTCATCGCCCAGACTGTATCAATACACCCACAGAGACATTCCTAGCAGGGAGGATGGCTCGTGCTACATGAAAAGTACAGTACACTCGGACTGAATGCATCCACACACTCCGGTGGTGTGACCGCAACACAGTGGACAATTTGCTCCAGGACATGACTCACACGCCCGAAACTAAAGATCCACACGCACTTCCCTCAACTTCGACTTACCCCCTAAGGGAGCAAAGACCCCACTTTACCCTTCGCACCAGTTTCTATACTCACGTGCACTAAAAAAAAAAAATGATGTCTTGCTTCAGGTTTGGTGTCTGAGCATTATATGTATAGTGAAAGGAAACTAAAATTCCGTGTGGTATGATGACTATTTATTGACAGGACTGGACAGGATAGGACATACTTTATCGCACATTACTCATAATTTTGCAGATGAAGGATACCTTTTCTATTTGAGTAGGTTTACGCAATCGTCGATCGAAAACATTTACGATATTAACTGTTCAGAATGATTATATGAAATCGGAGTTATGACAGGCGTTATATGCTAAATGGCGCCTCAGAACAGTCTAATGCATATGGACACTTGTCAAGGAAATAAATACGGCTTGCGGATAATTCAAGTCTGTAAATGTTCCCGAGCCAGTGATGTTTCCAGGAACTTGTGCTCTGCTTAGAATACTCTTGTTAAAGGGGAAGTCAAGACAATTTTCATGATTTTATATCATTGTTCAGTACATAAATCGACCTCTATGTGTGGAATTTGGTCCTTGAACAGAGAAAACAATACTGTGAAAAATAAGTAAAAAAATTACACTGAACAAGGATGATGACATGTACAGGCTCACATATTTCAGAAATGTAGCAATGCAATTCGATTTCAATACCGCTTGCTGAACAAGTTCATCTGTGTAGAATAATGCATGTTTTCTTCTTTTGTTCTGCTTCGTTGAGCCACCGCTCATGCGTCCCTGAGGTGAAGTTGCCATGTCATCATCCTTGTTCATTGTGATTTTGTTATACATTTTGAAAACATTCTTATTCCTCATTCCAATCACTATACTCTGAAACAGACCGTTTCTGTAATGTGTTAAAACATATTTCTTTTCCTATACAACCTTGTAACGAAGCATTTCATTCACCTGCTCCCTAACATTAAAGTTCCTTTGGCAGCAATTCACTTAGTTGTTTCTAGGTAGGCCAAGCCTCCGGCAAGCTTTTTGGTTATTCAGGGCAACTTTTGTGAATAAAGCATGCACAAAATCTGAATACATATTACAGAACCAGTTTACTCTGTGCCCAGTATAATCAATTATGACAGTTGTTCAAATGCAAAATTCTGAAAATCGTGCGGAGGTCTCCTTTAATTTGATGCAATTCCAGCTTCTGAAAGAATGATGAAAAGACTTTCATTGCTTTGTACTATACAATTCCCATGTACAAATCTGTGGACATTTTCAGTCATGACAATAATGTTTTGTTAAACGTCAATTCCTGGACAGGTTAATATCTGCATCGTGAGAAGTCGGTCGAAGTCCCTGGAAAGTATTATAGACCCTCTCAAATCCCAAATCTACACCCTCCCAAATCTACACCCTACAAGCGATGCTTCTATGTAGATTCCTCATATTTCACATGTTTTATTGTCTTATAAGCTGTACTTGACAATATTCATCCATGCTTTTGTAGTGTGATGTTTATGTTTTATGTATTCGTTGAAATGTGGACTGTGGAACAATAAAAAAAAAACCCAAAACAAAAACAAAAAACCATGTATCACAGCGCCTTCCCATAGATTCTAACGAAATGGAGGAGAACTAAGCGAATAAAATTCCAGCTTATTGAACAACTTAACTGCGGCAGATAATAATGGTAATGAATTCCTGTGAGAAGTCTATCCATGATGAAAGGCTATATCAACAAGTTTCTTTTAAAGACGCGCACGTAATATTCAGGTGTATTCGCCCAATACGATCATTATTTACATACCACCCCCGATAGCCCCTCCGCCCAAAAACCTAAAACAACAACAAAATACACAAAAACAAAACAAACAAAACAAAACAACAGCAACAACAACAAGAAGCTGTCTGAAGTTTGAAGGGAACTCCCACTACAAAATCGGAATAGAGGTGAAACAAGCTCGTTTACTTGGATACGAAACTCAAAATACGTTTAAGCCACCGTGTACTTTTAAGACGAAACTACTGTTGTAAGTGCCTATGGATTATTATCTACAGGTTTGAAACTCGACACCCGGGTGATATCAGTACAACTTGTGCGTGCATGATTAGATTATGTGAAATTGATTATGTTTAATGTACTTGCCAAGACAGACGGACGACCGGGATGGGATATAGTGCAACAGTGCGGACATCACATCGGAGTTTGAACTTTGATGATAATTGGCCCGACTTGCGAAACAAAACTTCGTTTTGTCGTCATCGTCGTTGTTGTTGTTGTACGCTGAAGGGACGTGACTGCATGGTTAAAACAATATTTCATTTCCAAACTTCTTCATGCAGACTTGACTACAGGATTCATTCGCTTCATCAAATTTGGGGAACTACGTTATTTCCCAATTATTATCATTATTACATGCATTATCAAAATAATGTATCATTCTAGTTAAGATGAGCAGTTCCCCATAGCGTGACAAAAATCTTACTCCTGTATAGCAAATCAAAATCTGCTAGATAATGTATATACAATATCACCCATGAAACCAAGGAGGTACTTAGTGTTCCTAATCCATACACCTCCTTGTTGAACTTTCAAGACCTGTGTCTCATTATAGGTGAAAGGCCGTGATTATTTTTAGCAATTGGATCTATAAAGTTATGAAGTTGCATGTTTGCTCAAGAACTTCGTACCGACGCCAAAAAACTCCGGCCCAAACCAATGACAGTTCATACGGAAATGGTTGCTTTATACGTGTTTTTCTTTGTTTCTGCATATAATCAACACTCACCTTTATCATGAGTTTTGGAGTATACATGCATTATTTGTTTCGGGGTGTTACAGTGAAATCGTTTGTCATACTAAATGACAAACAATTTTACCGTAACACCCCAAAACAAAATATCGTAGGACGATTTCAGCTATTACCACAGAAAGTTCGATCTCTCCCCCACCTACCTGATTAGTAGATAGGCTCGTGAGAGTGAAAATGAGTTGCAGGTTTAAACTTTTCCCTTTTGTTGGAACTACGTATCAGGTGCGAAGATGTCGCCTGTTATTATGAGATGTAACATTCCGATTCGTTTGTGATTCGTTTCGTTCGCGGCACGTGTTAAAACTCGACAGTCACGGACCTTGCCATTTTCGATTTCTCGGTCTCGATTCAGTCGAGATGTCTTTTAACTATATCTTATACTGATAACGGGTATCATATTAAAATAATGACTACAATTAATACTTGCATTTCTTGAATAATGTGATTACCAAGTTTAATTGTAGGCAAATAACAAGTCATTCACCAAAGCTTTAAAATTCACAATTTTTAGATGAATAGATTGTTTGATCTTCTGCAGATTTCAATGATGTGGACTAATGCATTCCGGTCCACAGTATTCAGTCATTTTGGGTTTAATTCCCCTTCATAAAGTGATTTCCACTAAACTGTCTAGCACAGGTTATTGATAAAAATGAAACAAGTCAGTTGTGAAATCCTTATGTGGATATGTAGAATCTATGAATATTACTTTGTATGACATAATAGTACAATGTATGTAACGTAATTAATCATGACTGTGTAGAACCTTAATTGTCATCCATGTAGCGTGTATCATATTATTTCAATACGATAACATGCAGTCTTTTGAAAATTGCTAATGAATCGTTGGACTTGTATCCCTATATTGATACAATATTTGTATCTATAAATTTGACTTTTTTGGTCAATTGATATTTTGACAGGCATAGACCTTCAGCACCTGTACATGTGTATTAACGAGTGTACCGTTTGGAACTTACATACGTGAAAATGCTACTCAGCGTCGCTGGCCCGCACAAAGGCCGCTATCGCGCAACAAGGATAACAAGTAAGTACATGTACAGGTCATGTATAATAGAACCAAATTTGCCGATAGCGGCCTTTGTGCGGGCAAGCAACTGTGGTCTGTTTTGAAATGCGGGTTATTGACATTCATTACATAACGTGTTTCATCAATATTCGAGATGAGTGAAAAATTCTATCTCGGAAATCTCCATTGAAGAAAAGGAAGTCGATACGGGTCACTGTTTTTCTCATGTTGTCTTTCTCTCTCTCTCTCTCTCTCAAAAAAAAAAAGTGGGGGAGGGGTGGAGGGATGGATGGATTCGAAGTCATTGGTTATGAAACACGTTATTATGTGCTGATATTGTTAAACATAAATTTGCATGGCACACAAACACACAAATACACACAGACGTCACGCACATTCACACCGTCATACACAATAATGTTACAGAGTTGTGTTTATCTCGTTGTTTCATTCATGTGGATCATACTATGAAACTTGTTCGTGAAAATTTCATTATGAAATGTATGTTTTCTGACAAGTTAATAAGTGTGACCTTTGTTTCGCCTCTTTTTGAGATAGTGTATTCCGGTCTTTTCAAAACCGATTTTCATCTACAGTAATAAACTTTGAATTCCACTAACAACTGGGCAAGATGTGGGATTCAGATTTGAACTTTTTGCCACATAATGATTAGAAACCGCTTTGAAATATGCAGGAGAGTAGTCTGTACGCTCTTTCATATTTTACAAGCGGTTTCTAATTATCTCGCAAAAAGTTAAAATCTGACGACCCCCCCCCCCCCTTAATATCGTATAACAACTACATTGTACATTGTACACCGATTCCTTAGGCCTACACGATATAGGCCCTGCAGTGTACAAGCCTTCTTATTCTGAGCATGTTCTGAGCAACCGAAACAATACAATAATTATTATTTTTCGACACGTTAGTAAACCCTGCATATACTATGACATTACGCATGTGACGGTTCTGTGTGTATTTTTGCTGGTTAAATATTGTAAAGACATTATTACAGCGCGCGATCCCAAATGGATAGGTGTGTAATCAATCACCCAGAACAAAAGGCCCACGTATACGTATTTCAAGCAATAAAATATTTATCTAGACGTAACAGTCAGAAAGAGTGGAAGCAAACGTTTCCTGTGGCAGATTTTTATGTTTCTTAATGCGCACTTTATCTCACACCCGACATGGATAAAATAAAAACTGAAAATTCGTAACTTTTGATGGGCGATCCTAATTTCCTCAAATTTTACTACTGTACATTGTAATGATTATGTTTGATGTTTGCATTTCCTGAATTCAACCTATGTACATGAATTATGCATTTCCCTTGAATATAGATACATACACATTGCATCACTGAAGCCACAAAAACTAAGGAAACACACACACATACAAAGAATTAAAACACTTTAAACATCCGTTCTCTATTCTCAAATTTATTATTGTATTTCCATCTCGATACATTGCATATTTACACGTAACATTTATTCACATAAGAATGCATAGAATTTGTGGGTGAAATTCATCGATGTGAATTTGTACCCCGACAAGTCTTCTGCACTTGTTCAAACCCAACAAAAATTGACTCTTCGGGAAACATAAGTCGCACCCGTGTTCCTGTCCCAAATCAGAACTTGCGGTTGGGGAACATCAAAGTGAAACTTCACAGAAAGTACGTATTTCAGTTCATTGACGGGGATTTTCAGATATAAGGGACATGGCTTGAAATCACTTTGAAAATCATCTTGACGCAAACTGCCAAGGAAAAGCCAGCAGCAATGATCGATATTTGTATAGTTTTCATTATCGAAACTATGGATTGCTAGTTAATTTTGAAGACTCGGTCACATAACCAGGAAACGAAATGACACTATACGTCGACAGTATTTTGATAGTATGGTTACGGAACCAAGAACCTAAGGGTGGTTGGTTTACGATAAATTTGAATTATGGTCACTTGAAGAAATGTCAAGGTCAAAATCCGAAACTGCGTATGGGATGATTACACTATATGCCGCTTCTTCAGATGGAATCTTGACCGACTTCCTTGGCTTGCAAAACGTGGACTACCTTCAAAGAGACAGATGCGAAAGACACTAAAATATTCTCACGAAACGGAAGCGCATAGACCCACACTATTGCAATTTTGATGTGCTGTATGTACTGATCTTAAGAAAAAATGTGTACCGCTTGGTACGAATTTTCATAGACTTCTTCTTGATCATACATAAATAGCCTATTACTGTATATTCACTTAAAGAGAAAGAAAGCAAATTAAAACATCCCTGCAGTTGTTCACTCGGATGGTGTTCTTATCCGAAGATGACACACTTTATTGCACAGATGGTTAAATTGCCATACCATCTCCTCGTATTTCATTAAAATCACATGGAAGTAAAAAAAAAAAAAAAAAAAATTGTGAAGCACAACCTGTTCGTCTTCATGGAGTAGGTGTTGTGATATTCAGACCAACGGTTTATCCTTGAATGTCACAGCCGTTAATAAATCTACCAAAGTCAGGTCAAAATGCATTATAGGGCCTACAGGTTTGAAAAAAAAAATATTTAGAAAAACACATTAATTTCAAGTATCTATTCAGTAATAATATCTCCCTCTAATGTGTTGGTTTTGTGGTCACAGGTGTATGGAGCTTAAAAAAAGAATCAAAATGATCCTGCATAATCCGGCGTATTTCCGAGAACTGCTTCTACTAGGCATCAACTTAAACACAACCTACAGTTTCCGTAAGAAGTATTCGATTGTGGTTGGGGAAAAATAAATTGTGATCAGGGGACGAAAATAAAATGTCCTATCTATGGGAAAACTAATTGCTTCACACTACACCCGCATGGTATACCTTACATAGGGCCTACATACATCGGGAGCGAGTAGTGGCTTGCCAACTCGTGTGAAGCACGGAATGTTAGGAAATGAAGAATTGCAAAATAAATTATAAATATAATAGATAATATACTATACAACACTTTTATAAAATGGACTGTGCATTATGTTTCACGAGCGACACCATACAGGCAATCAACAGCTCTCTCTTTCAAGAGTAGGCCTACTAAATTGTGTAGGTCACATCTCCGCAGTTCTCCAATGTTGTGAACATGTGAAATGTCACGACACATTCAAACAAAAACATGGTTTGAGATTTCACAAGAATTAAGTCGATAAGCTTGCAAAGCATAAAATCATCATAGCGATTGACAATTATGAAGAGCCCCGGTTTTTATTTTTCTGGTTGAAATTTGAGTTGCAATTCTTAAAGTTGATATTTCAACCGTTTCACATATTTCTGTGTTTATAAAAACTTCCTTGTACTCGTGTTTGGATTTACACATTTATTCCCATCTACATGTTTCCTCAGAACACTTCGTGGAAGTGTAAGAAAATACAACCACGAAGCTGTCAAACTTTGGGCACATATTCAGCAAAAACATCCAAACCATCTTGGTTAGGACTCCATGCTTTCATTTCTCCAGGAGCGAGCGAACCCAGCTGTCCTAGGGATCGGCACAATCCAGGGCAGCGCTTCAAGTTGTTTGTCAGGCTTTCGCGACGACCTTTTGACCTCGTGATGGGCGTACGCGTCTCCTGAGCACGTGACCACATAAGGCGGGAAAACGCTGGTACACAGCGTATATTGCACACACAAAAATAACACGGAGTGCCTATTGGCCCATGGCCAAATCACCAGTTGTTCGCTCATTGTTGTTCAACTCCAGTCGTTTCGAGTGTCTCATTGGCGAACGGCCAAAGAATATTGCTAGTCTCCTTACTCAGTCCTTTTCTTTTGCAGTTGTATGCACTGAGTCACCAATCAAGTTGAAAGTGAGTTTTAGCAAGGAGCTTAGAAGCTCCTTGGTTTTAGCCACGTTCACCGTGAAGCAGTCGTACAGTGATCACATAGATCGTACGTGTCTCGCGCGATATCTCTGGTACTCCTGGCGAAAAGACTACTTCAAATGACTCTGGCGTTGTAAACAAGCTGCGCTCCCAGGGAACCTTGAAAGCCGACGACCCTGTTTTCACACACGTATCGTAGAATCCCTGAAATAGAGAAAAAAACAAAAGTGAAAGATTTAATATTCATATTATATGGTACTGAGTAGAAACAAACATCCGAATGACAGGATGCAAATGGGGTAGCGGATTATGTAAAACAATCACCGCTGGCTCTCTGGTTTGGCTGCTTTCCGCGATTATTTATGGAAGAGATAACTCTCAAGGGAAAAGATGTTGTTGATCCTATATACGACCTTTACTTTCAAAAATAGTTCCCTACACCGCGGTAGTATCCTTCCTTTATCGGTTAACTGTCAAAGTTCAACCTCTTCGTACTCGACTGGAACTGGCATAAACACCACCATCACTTTTCTGGCCATTCCTTCAGAATCTGAACACGGTCATGTTGCGAGTTCGCACACATGAGCAACAAGGTCTGGATCAAGAATCGAGGTAATATCATGGTAGCTCCATGGTAATATTAAGCACTAGGCCTACCATTAACTCTAGCATAAAATCATACAGTTCGTTTCAACAAAGACAATTTGGTAGGTCCTACCGATTTCACTCACTGAGTGAAAACTCGACTTGATGTAGGGCCTTATTCCATGGAGGTTGGAACCTCCCTAGAAATTCCGAGCACTCGGCCCATTGGAAGGCACAGTGAGTAACGGGATGCTAAAATTCATGTCTCAATGCACACATTTTTTTTCTCCTTCCCCATCAAAATCACGAGTTCATCAAAAACAGGTGAAAATGTAAGTCCCTCAGAGAATGTCGAAGTAGACTGGTGACATGACAATTCACCAATAGGAAATATGTAAACGAATGGATGGAAGTTAGCTTCGGCGATTGAATAAGCTGCAAACTGCAACGCAATGTTGCGGTGTCAAATGTATTGCTCTGAAGTATGTTTTTACTAAAGTCTTTAAGATAATTTCCGTGTAGGACCTACAGGAAATTGTCAATCGTCCACCTAACCATGTCCTTTTTTATCATCTCCGAAAGTCGGTGCAAATCCGGACGAAAACACACCAATTTGCCTGTTATTTTCAGGAAACGAAACCACGCCACGATATCGAGAAGGGTTACTTTCACACGTTTTGTACACTTTCAGGGTTACGACTATAACAACGCGTCCAAAAATAAACAGCGAGATAAGTGACCACTGTGTTAACTCAAAGAAGTGTTAGGTTATTTACAGTCTACAAATAACAACAAAAAAGTCTACTATCACGTTCGAGCGTTATTTACATAATCTCGAGAATGTCAAAGAGGCACTACACTATACACAGGCTCTACTAGAACTACGAGCACCACAGAATTTGGAATAGATTTGAGTTTCCGTCAATTTTTTTTTTTCACCCCAGCCAGCCAGAAAAAGATGCTCAATGGCAAGGGTGCTGATTTTCACCAGCTTTTGGAGGGATTTATCGGCTTAAAATCAGGCCAGGAAAGTGTTTAACATTGCTTTCCAATCCCCTTTCAACCATTGTTCGCGCTTTCAAAAGGGATTTACCTCGGGTTTACTTCGAGAAGGACCTCTATACAGCGCCAGGCTTTCCGATAGTTAAAGGGGAAAAAAAAAAAGAACAAAAACTCGGCTTCCAATGAAGTTGACGCCACGGTGGTATGAGCAAAACGGGAAAGGGGCGGGAGGATAACCCGAGCAAGCCATCAGTTCTAACCTGAAAGGCGGCATTTCAAAGGAAGTTTGTTTGAGGAAATACACTACGATCGCTTCTCACTGAACGTCGCAGCAGACTTTCTTGGACCCGAGTTTTAAACCTCCGAGAAGACATAGGTCTTGTTATAAAAAAGAAAAAAAATCAATTAGACACAATAAAGTCCAAAAAAGCAAGGCCAATAAACCCGTTTGTAAGAATTTGATCAAGTAATTCAAGTTGTGTCACATGGCAATAGCCAATTACAGTTATAAGATCCGAGGCTGGTGTGGAAAGAAGGGAGAAACTTGCGTTTATAAAACAATAATGAACTCCCTGTCTCGTTTCGGGAAGTCATCCTTACCAATTTCCCAGGAACATGAAGTAGGCATGCAGTTAAAAATAGTGTCATGGATACGACACACACAACAATCACTGTGTGTCTTTTCATCAATGATTGACATGTTAGGTTTTTTTTTTTCTTCTTCAACATAGGACCAAAATTAAACCCTCCCCAACTTCCTACTCCCATGTATCTCCTGAACGGAACATCTCCTAAACGGGCATCTAACGCATTTCCACTGCATTTGAAGAAGTCACTCTGTACCCCACACAGGTGGCATAAAGCTACTCCAGGGGGGCATTTCATGAAGGAGCTTGTCGGATAAAATGTCCGACAAGTCAATTATATCCGACAAGTTCAGAGAAATCAGCCAATCAGACTAAAGAATTTCTCAAAACTTGTCGGATATAATTGACTTGTCAGATATTTTATCCGACAAGTTCCTTCATGAAATGCCCCCCTGGTATAGCCCTATAGAGCCTACACAGTACTGAAGTGTCCTCTTCGAAAACGTGAATGGGGTTCAAAGTTCTGTGTTTTGAGTCTTAGTCATTCGAAAAGCAACCACGCCATACTATGCAGGAGATGCTTTGCTTGTTATTTTCTGGCAGTGACACTATTATCTTGTATTTGTGTGTGTGTGTGTGTGTGTGTTCCATCACATTTAAATGCGTTATTGACCCAAGCGTTGCGCAACTCGACCTTAACCGGGGATTTCTCTTTCGACCGTCTTGTAATATCTTTGTGACATCTCTAGCCACTGTTATAGGGTGGCGCGGGGCGGGGAAGAGCAGCGCAAATTTACTGAACAGAACGCCCAACGATGCCTTACAAATACCAGTGTTGTAATCGCTAACCACCCTGGCACGCACAAGTTGCACTGCTTTGAACGACACGTGCCCACTATCTTCAGTTCGGTTTGTACAGTTCACTTCGTGGGTATTACTCCTAGGCCTTGTACTTGAATCTTTAAATTAATAATCTCACATGTGCAGCACAAATGCAAGTGTGCAGTCTGGCCACTAGTGGCAATCGATTAACCGATTCCATGAAATCACTACCAAATAACAACCGCAAAACAGGTGGTGAACAAATGGCTCTGCTGACCAATTAACACGAATTTGTAATATCCCATATTGGTGGCAGATTATTTCATTGACCCCCTTAACTTCCATGCACTCACCATTTGTCACAGGCTTCATGCACAACCAGGATAGAGCGAGCAACGCTGTGTTGCTATGACAACGTTGCCACTGCAGCTGGAGCAGATCGTGGTCTGTCTGGGCCGCCGGGGGCGGCGTTCCCTCTTCTCTGCTTGGGCGGCGACGTGTCGCTCTCTGAGGTGCTTCTGCTCCTTTTTCGATGTGCAAAGTATTCTGTAGCAACAAAAGTCAAAATCAGAAAGGAATATTGAATTATTCGGCCAAAAAGTAAACACATGCGATATATTAATAGTTTATTTACATTGCAAAGAGAGGTTACTAATATTCCTAAAATGGAAAAAATGCAACACACACTGGCATAGCTTTAAGTTTCATCGTCGTATTCGAGAACGGGGTACTTTTAATGTGGCTTATGTGGCTTGATGTGATCAGCTACCGGGTTTTCGACACACAGTGAACAGGTCAAGGTACATGTACATGAACCGAGTGGACTAGTCGGGGCTAGCAGTTGCCAAGCACGCCTGTCGACTCAAATCGGGTCCGACTAGCACACGAGAGGTGTGAAAATAAATGCGTGGCTCGAACAGACAGACCAGAAGCTAAGGACGACACGTTTGACGTTTTATCAATAAATTTCGCACCCGATGGTGAGAGTAAGAGAGATTTTATCAATACACACAAGCAGAGTAAAATTCCCCGTCGAGATCTTCATTTGTCGCAGCTCATCGACAATGGAATAAATTATGTTCACAGAATTGCACAACCTGCTCTTCATCGCACGTGCAACCACAACGTCTTTGAAAAACAAGTGTGAAGATTAACTTTGTCGCACGTCCTCATTGTTTCGGTGCCGAATTCGGTTCGTTTGTGAATGCTCTCGCAAAGTCCAACAAATCGATGCATTGTCATGATGACAAGCAGTGTGTCCATAATGGAAGCGCCTAATACCGGACTCGCTGCAAAGCGGGGATGTCATAGCTTTGTAAAGCCCGACAGGTCTGATTGGAGATTGATTTGGAATGCTGTTAATGGAAACATAATTATGGAAAATTGTGAATGAGCTTTTCAGAGTTAACAATGATTGGCGCAGAAATTCCTCAGGATCTCTTGAGACACACGCCCCCCCCCCCCGTCTTTGCATAACTACGTGTATATAGTATGGAACATCCAAATGCAGCAAAAACTGCTTCGAACATTGTAACATGATCGATCATACGCTCATTCAAATTCTGCTCTTTTTTTTTTTCAATAAATGCTCACATTCAAAATTACTGGAGGTGCCTCTCTCGATCGCCGTGGACTTTTTCCAAAATTCAACCGCGATCGATATTCCAGAGACAAGGAAGAAAGAGCATTGGCAGGAAGCGAACGGACTTCATTAGTGGACAAAGGCAAGATTGGCAAATCACTGGACAGTAGTACTCAAGTGGTATCTCGAATTTCCGCCTCCGTGCTTGAGCCAAAAAAAAAAAAAAAAAAAAGAAAAAAAGGAAGAAGTGCATAAACGGGGGCCTAGGCACTCACTATGGATGTTTTATTCTCCGATATATACATATCCAAGATTTGCATACAACAATCTATATCAAGGGAAATACTGAGTAAAGACTTCGACGAATAGGCCTACACATGTATCATTTCGAGCGGGCTGATAAAATCATTATGGTTCAGATTCCATGACAGTGCACATCGTCATGTGGAAGCGAAAATTTACGATCACACGTCAAGTTTTTTTTTTTTTTTTAATAGTTACAAACATTGTGTCGAACGATATCTTTGAACTTATCATTAGGGATAAAAAATGAACTTTCATAACATGTAAGGCCTACAATTGTATACATAATGCAGATTTCTGAAAAAAGAATCGATGAAAACAAAAATGAACGTCAGTTCTGCTGTATATTTTGTTTGCGATATATCCTAACGAGAATGGCCCTAAAGCTCTACCTTCGCTCCTGTACGGTCAAAAAAGGAGAAGAAAAAGAGCTCACCGAATAAAGATGGCCTTGTTTCACTTGACAAACAGTGCGTGAATTAACTATCTATGGAAAAGTCGTGTACTCTTACGCACACACACACTTTTGCCTACAGAGAGAGAGAGAGAGAGAGAGGGGGGGGGGGGGGACAGATATAAATGCAAAAACAAAATCAACAGAAGTTTGGCCCTTCGATATCTGGATCTCTGCCAGCACTCACACGACTGAAAAACAAATACAAAATTAACGATGCAAGACAGCACGATTGATTTCTACTTCGGAAGCTACTCGCGTGTAATACCGCATCCGACACGTCAATCTAACGGCATTATTGATGCGAGAAAATAATGGTTTGGTCATCGCTTTGTTTGTCTTCACGTGACACCACGATTTGACCATGCAGATGACCGAAGCCACTCACGTTTTGTTCTTTTTAGATCAATCGCAGGCATTTCATATCCATACGTGTATCTCGAAGACTAAATGAGAGTGGAACTTTTGAATGTATTCAACTATTACAAGATACGTAAATTACTGAAAGGAAAGACAAAATAAGTCAACATCTAAATAAATTCCAAAAATGAACCATCCAAATCCTCCGATGAGCCATTATGTAGCTAAAATAACGAGCGGCAATTCTGGGTTATATCGAGGAGACTTTTTCTCCCTTTGATTAGAAAATTCAGTAATCACGGCGCCTCTTTGTGGAACTTAAAGGTCCAGTTTACCTTTGGGAGCAGTGATTTCAAAAATTTTCAAGATATCATATTTGATGCATATGTGTAGGTCTGTTGTATCATAAAACATCCTACCATATGAAATATTTGCAATAAAACCTAAAATATAAGGAGATATCAGGGTTTTTCTCAATAAACCGTAACTGTATACGGTTTAGTTTGGAAAATTTTTTATTATAACTATTGTTCACATTTTGTGTATTTAACAACACTTAACATCGATTATACGGATTCAAATTTTGACAGTGGTTGTTTCTATCCCTAACTCACATTTTAGAACTATTTAATAGCACTAATGCTTTCATCTGCAAATGGTAAATTATGCCTTTAAAGTGAGATATGAATGAAGTGATTACGGCACAGCACACAATACCCAAATCAAAACACATGCCTCCCAGCTTGATTTTCCCAGAGCCGTTTGAGCTCCATCACATCCCTCACGCGACATCCTCCCTCGTATGAAAAGCTTCTGATGGATTACTTCTGATGGGAAAATCACGAGTAGTTTCCAGATGACGTGGTCGGTGATGGTCAAAGTGGCGAATAATGAAATGGGGCAGAGGTCTGTGGACCCTCCAATTATTTGCACAACCTTCCCCCCATCCATGCTTCGAGAGAACTTTTGTCAAAGCGATTCGACACCACTGCCTGACCTTGAAACACTGACCAACTTTGAAGAACAATAACATTGAACTTGTGAAAGTGAACGTGTGTGGGGGTGTGTGCAGATGGACGGCCCCTATTGTCTTGTGAACAATGTTCAAATAACAGATTTCGCTTTCTGGTCTGATATCATCTTTTGGGAATACCGCACAACACAATGCAAGCAAAAACTACTTAGACCTATATCTTTGTACGTCGTCTAAGACGCAAGTTTTGTCACATAATTGCAATTTGCCAATTAACATCAAAATAATGGTTGTAGGTCATGTCCACGAATCTAAAGCAATCCGCCCAGCAGATTTTTTTCCATAAGTTATTCGTCGCAACAGAAGTCACTTGCTAAGATCTACTCGTATTGCGTGTCAATCACCTATATATTGGGTATAGGATTTCAGTCTCAACCTGTTTTCTCGATTTATCCGGGCCAATGATATCATAGCCGATCGCTTTCGACAGATACGAACAGCGTATAATAGCGCTGCCGCAATACGTTTGTTGGCTCAGAGGGTAGGCTAACTGTCATATTTCTCTACAGGAATTACCTAGCAGCGCTTGTGAAACCTTACTTATACAGTTATGGTATGGTACGAGATGGAAACGTCACTCGTCGATTGAGTGCACCAATTCCTACTTACGATTTCTTCATAAAAATCACGACCCCTCTCCCACTAAACTGCAAAAGCGTCTACTTACAAGCATGTGCATTTCCAGACATATCATTAATTTCAAAACACACCACAAATACGTTAGGCATACAGTATAGAATATTATACAATGTAGGGCCTACTTGTAAAGCAAACTTGGCCCCAACAGTGAAAGCTGTATTGCACTACGCTGCCCCGAATAGTTAGCAAGCTGTGAATCGGCTGGTACAGAAGACTACGTGTGTCCTAGGGACAGTCCTTGTTTTTCCGAGTCGTGCGCCCTTTGATTGACAGGCACTGCGATGCGGAGAGACCCCGTGTGGGTGAGGAGGAGTTGGAAGGGACGAAGCCAATTGTCTAGCGTTACACATGAACACGGCAACACCCGATCGACAATAACATGAAGTAATATGGCCAAAAGAGGTGCAGTACCAACGGATCGATGCACAGGGACAATCCATAGTACAGTAAACGACGGGTCAGCCAATAAAAACTAGGTCTATAGCACCTTTGACAACATTCGTGTCGCCGGAATGATCTCTCTTGGACTCAAAAGAATTGCAAGAAAACCAAGGTAATATCAGTAGACAAAACTCGACTATGTTGCTAGGCCTGATTTTCTTTTTTTCAACTCTAGACCGTTTTCAAAGGAGTAAGAAGTAGTTAAGAGTACTGAAGTGTTCGTCACATGAAGCTCCATGTCGATGTGAAAAAATAACACACACACGAAACCAAAACAAAACAAGGTGAACCAAAGATTCAACGACACTCCCAACGAGAGGACAGCATCCAGTATTCGGCGCTGGTGTAAACATGGATGGAACTTCAAACTTGGAGAGGGAACAGCGAGTGCACTGGCTACCAATGAATAATCAACTACTAGTACCCTTCATATTCACTAGGCAAATCATTTACATGAGTTAAAATACAACTCCGCTGTAACATCCCACACTGGAAATCGCAATGGATTACTGTATTGGCATTCCTTTATTTTACAGACTCGGGACATTCTCATTAACACCTAGCCCGACCACACGCTGTGCGCAGTTGTGAAGCGACAGGGCTGAATATGGCTAATTAAAACCGTACAAAAAAGAAAGCTTCCTGAATGCAGAAGCCGCTAATCAGACAACAATCGACTTACTACAGGAAGTCCTGTCGGTATTACTGAGAGGTCACCCACGTTCGTTTTCTCACAACAGGCGATATATACAAACACTTCCCATCATCATAAGCCCGGTGTCTCCTCAGCCTACACAATCCTGCTGATCAATTTCAAATCATTTGAACGAACTCTTCGCGACTAAGCTGAGAATAACACTCGGAAATGCAGTGTAGCGTTTGGAAATAAATATAAATGCCGGAATTAAATAAAGGCCCATCGACATCAAATTCCATCTGGCATATACCGAGTTTGACAATGTAGGCCTACAGAGTGTATATTACATCAGATGACAAAATTTTAATTTCCGAAATAAAAAAACAACAACAACAAAGCAAGAGAAAAAAGAACAACTTGTTAATCTTGGCCTGAGAAATAGTTATATTACAAGATAAAAATATATCATAAAGATGTATGATACGAACTTTCCCAGTGCTGTTGAAACGACTAGGCCTAAATGGTCGATAGACACGCAAAGATAGAGTCGGACTTAAAAAGAGTTAAAGGGAAGGTAAACCCAAAGAACAATGTGGATTGAGTGAAAGCAGCAACATTAGTAGAACACATCAGTGAAAGTTTGAGGAAAATCTGACAATCGATGTAAAAGTTATGAATTTTTAAAGTTTTGGTGTTGGAACCGCTGGGTGAGGAGACTACTAGAGGATATGACGTATGAGTGGACAACAATACAAAGAAAATATAAAGGAAATTCAACAAAAATTCACTTTTCTAGAATTATGAAAAAACAATGGACCAACCGCTTTCAGAAGGCAGGGGGAATAATTGCTACCCTTAACATATATCAATATCAAGTTGATGGAATTTGTAATTTTCATGAAAAATTAATTTTTGCAGAATTTTCTTTATATTTTCTTGGTATTGTTGTCCACTCATACGTCATAATCTCTAGTAGTCTCCTCATCCAGCGGTTCCAACATCAAAACTTTAAAAATTCATAACTTTTGCATCGATTGTCCGATTTTCTTCAAACTTTCACTGATGTGTTCTACTAATGTTGCTGCTTTCACTCAATCCACATTGTTCTTGGGGTTTATCTTCCCTTTAAAATAATGGTGTTCTGTACAATATATCAACTGCCATCACGGAACGTAGTTACGTGATCAAAGCACGAATAACATCATTGCCATGAAATTTGGCAAACAGTAAAGGCCTCCTGACGGCTTATCACGAGTCCGATAGGGCCTACATTCTACAAGCACTGACAAGATTTCTGGAAGAAGACATCCATACTGTAAGCTGTTCCATTTGCAAGACGAGACATTATGAATAGTGTTGATAATAATGACAATATTGTAGGCAATATCAATAAGACGTGGCGACATGACTGGTAGAGATACAGTAGGATTGGGAAGAGATAATGACCCCAGAACACCGACAGGACAAGTCTCAACAGGATCGGTTTCGTACCTTGGAACTCTACTTTCCACACAGCCCAAACCAGACGTGAACAGACTTGTTTACAACGAACCACAGCGATAGCTTTGCCCTATTGTCCGAACGCCTGCCGAATCGTGCGTACGCTCCTATACCGCTGTTTGCTGTGTATCACGCGAGAAAAAAGGCGTTACCCCTACACCAGCAAGTTTCAGGTGTGCTGATCCGACTTGCTGCCTCTATCCGATACCGGTCCAAGAGCAGCATCTCGCTTCATGCTTTCACGAAACGTGGCACGGTACGGTACCAACTACACATGTTATTTTTCCCTCTCAATATGTGAATGATAATCTATTCTATACTTGGAAAGAAATATTCAAAGAGTTTCTGGCTATAGTTTAGAGACAAAAGATCGTGAACTACTTCCTACGTTTTAAGATTAACATTTTCCAGTAGCAGAGTTACTTTATACTGTTCCCGAATTTCAAGTGCTATAAATTCCTCACCTGTTATACATCGTTGATGGTCTCTCCTGGAGCTGCCAGAAGGGGCAGGTGCAGAATGTGGTACTTCCCTGTGGTTTGAACTACTCGACTTAAAAAGAGTTTTTGTTTCAGTTTCATCATCTCCAGCTCCACTGGGTCGCTCCGCTATCCTCGCCGCTGCTGCTGCGTTAGAGCGCTCGGAGGAGCCGCCGTTTGGAGTATTTATAAAATCAGCTGACTGCAGCCGTTCCGCCGACTCGCTGCTCCGGGCAGAGCTGACATGACCACGTCTGCAAGGGCTTCTTCCAGTACTCCTGTAGAATACAGGAACACTTGCCTCGGGAACCGACTGCCAGTTACTTCCTTCCAATGGTTTTCCTTCCTGAAAATTGAACATCCATTTCTTCTTTTGCTGTTCTGCCAACACATCCTTAGCATCTTCAACCATCCTGTCCAGTTCTTCTTGGTCGGGTCTTTCGGCAAAGAGCTGCCGACATACCCTCGGTTTCGACATGCTACCGCAGATTCTATCGCCGTTCAGCCTCCTACTAATAACAGGCGATTCGAAAACTCTGGACATAGACATATTGGCTCTTGAAAATAATTGCCCGTGTGTTATTCCTTGTAAGTGGCACGGCGTATATGACACGACCGGAGTAGTTCTAGAGCCGCGTCCGACGAGCACGCACGCCACCGTCGTAGTAATTTCTCTACGCCGAAACCCTGAAGGAGATAAAAAGAGAAAATACAGAGGACTCGTGAGCGCATCGCGAAGAATCGGTTTACAGTGTTTATCAATCAGTCGCCGGCAGTCGCGCTGTGCGTGACTGTTGTTTCCCACACTATGATTGGTCGCTTTCCGTTGGTGAGGGCGTGGTTAATTTTATCTACCGTTCAATCCACTGATGCGTACGACTAACTTCATGCCTCGCTTCGAGAGGCACCAATCACAACAAGTCTGGTGAATAATAGACATGAATATTCAGTACCACATTGACGGCAGGGGCTACAACTGTTGAACAGCTGGGGCGGCGTAGTAAATACGCGGCGAGAGTGCGGGCATGTTATGGGGCGTTGGGGAAAAAAACGGTGACATCTGGCAATAACTGGAGCTGTCAATCACGTCGTGAATGACAAAACTCACCAGCTAGTAGTTGTTGCATCATAGATCCCGAGAGGTCCTCGGGAGACCTGAACCACTGGCCAAAGAGACTATGGGCAGGGAGGTGGCCCCTGCAATGGGCGAGCAGCTCGCTCCAGTGTCCACTACAGTGCTCTGACCATGCTCTGGCCAAGGAGCATCATTTTTACACCCGAGAGAGGTTTTACATGAATATCTCGCTTAGGATAGAATGGGGGGACAATCTTCGTTTTTTCGTCACCTCGCCTACAGTTTTTTATACGCACCCCCGCCACACACAAGCAAACACACACACACACACACACTTACACAGCCTGAGTTCTGTTTACTCTATCGGAAAATGTCATCTTTACAATGTTAAGTTATGTTTACCTACGCTGTTTTCATATTGCTCTGTAATGAGAACAAAATATAGGCTACTAGCTTTGCCAGCATATTTTTCCTGACGTGTAGCGCTGTTCATCTAGACGGATGTGCAGAGTATGACATTTGGAATGACTCGAATAAAGGATATCACTGTTCGTCAGACTTTCGATTGACTTGGTTTCTTTGCGTTGAATCATTATGATATAGATTCCGTAAAAAAGTCAATCCATGGTCAATTTCTGTCACATTCAATCCACAGGAAATGATCTTTTCTAAGTACGTCACATGCAAGAATCATATGGCTTATTATTTTGTAAACTGTTTTGGTGTGCCGTGATGGTTTTAAACTACTTTTGTTGGGCAAGAAGCTAATAATAAGATTACTCTGCAATATGGATATAGAGACATAACGCAATCTAACTCCAGTGATTTCGGAAAAATTTAGGAAAGTTACAGGAACAGTGACGAATAATAAGAAGTAATCGTGAACGTTTCCTGTACCTATAGCAAGTGACAAGGCGTTGGAAATAGTAGGTGCCTACCATTGGTGCCTACGTCATATTATGTAAAATTGTCATGATGTAAAATTGGCCCGCGACTTTGTGACTATCTCCTGTGTCCGTGATATTTTCACTGGACTACCGCTTCTCTTTGGCAATTCAAGTTATAACAAACGAACAAACAAACAAAACTAGGATTTATTATCGGTGCTATAGTGAAGTACGGATCAAAACCAAGCCCAATATTGCTGCCCCCCCACGGAAAAAAGCAGTAACTGACATTTTTATGAATGTTTACTTTTTTGCAAAAATGAATAGTTTACCCAATGCTCTCCAATGTTAATAGGTCAGTTTTGCAAAAAGAAAAATGAAAGTGACCAAAAATACAAGTTTTCACTTTTGCAAAAAGCAGTAACTGCATCCAGTTGATTCAACTTTGCAAGTTTCCCCACGGAAAAAAGCAGTAACTAACAAAGCCCACGGAAGAAAGCAGTAACTAACAATTTAGTCTTTATCATTCAGACTCTGTATAGTCCTTCCTGTATATTTTTTTCCCTAATACCATTTATTTTTTCTACTAATTTTTTTTTTTTTAAACAATGTAAACAGCAGTTTCTCCCATAATTTAGGAGAGTAGATATAAAAAGATTGTTTCACCAGTAACTTGACTCTGCCCGCAGGGAATCATATGACAAGTTGTAGAAAAAGCTTCTTTCTGGAGACTAGCAAACCTGGCAGACTCAGCGCGCTCAGAGTGCAGAATACGCGTGCAGCAGCTGCATGCGCATAAATTCTGCAGCATATCACAGTAACTAGCTAAACATTGCATCACATCACAGTCATCACTTGCATGGTCAGTATTGCAGGTCTGGTACAGTCTGAGTGATCATGCCAGTGCTAACCATGCTGTCACACAGTTTCTGCGGTCCAGGCATGCCTGTAAATCTATCATGAATTGCAGAGGAAAAGTCATGGTAGCCATGGCTTTGGCCAGAACCAGAAAATCTAGGTGAGCTGAAAATATATTGAAGGGAGATGAGCACTAGTATTAATGCACTAACGTTAGTCTAATGTTAGATGTAGGCCCTAAAGTTTAGAATAGGTCTACCAGATCTAAAGTTACAGAGTAGATCTAGATTCTAATCTATTGTTAACTGTTTAGTGTTAGACAAAATGTCAGTAGGCCTAATCTAACGTAATAGATCTAGGTCTAGCACTAACATTGGGCATAGATCTGTAGTCTAGCTTAAGTGTAACGTCAGAGTTCGACTAGGATCTAAGACGAAGAGACTTGACTTTATTGTCTAGTCCAGGGTCATGTGTCAGGGGCCAGGCCGGGCACTCCAAAGTTCAATTAGGGTACATAGGTGTCTACCTTATTTTTACACAGAATGCCATTCAATCTACAAGACCTAGTCTAGGTCTAGCGATAGGTCCTAGATCTTATAGATCTAGACTAACCAGAAAGTACTTGTAGAAGAACTTTATAACCTGGTGGTGGTAACAATTCTCCTCTTGGTGATGTGACATGTGCAGTTACTGCTTTTTTCCATGGGGAAAACAGCAGACTCCTGGCCGTCTGCAGTTACTGCTTTTTTCCGTGGGGAAACTACCCAGAATCAAGGGTGAGCCACCGCAGTAACTGCATTTTCCTAAATAACATATAAAAAAATAACGGAAACATCATTTTTTCCTAGGTATTGTTAGACAACTAGGTATGGTGCATAATCATACCACAAAATTATTCTTGAATGTTTCTGTGTTTTTAAAGAATCTGCAAAAAACACAAAATCGCATTTATCTCAGCTCAGCAGTTATGCAGTTACTGCTTTCTTCCGTGGGGGGGCAGATTGGCACCCCCTGTTTGCAGCTTCAAAGCGTAGTCGACTCCTCGCTCATGTATACTCCAGAAGTGAAATTTCTATAACATTAGGAGTCCTCCTTCACAGACAAGTCAGTTTTTCGAACGTTTCTGCTACTGTCGATTTATTTGTAGTTTCTGGCAGGTGTCTTCGCCCATTTACATTATTGAAAGGTCTACATGACCAGGTTTTTAATCCCATAATTAATTTTACAAACACTGAAAATGAATAATGATTGTACACTTAAACAAACGGTAGCAAGGGGAATCTCTTCTCGTAAGTTGGCCAACTTTGCGCCACCAGGTGGCGCTGTTCGAGAAATTAAGTTGTCACGAGTACAGTAGTCGCACCGCAGACGGAATTGCATGGAATTGCATGGGCCCATTCACCATGTACCTCAATACCACACCTGCCCCCCCCCCCCCCCCCAAAAAAAAAAAAAAAGAAAAATGGACCAGCCCCAGCCCATCACTTTTTCATCAAAGGTACCTGGTACTAGAAGAAATACATAGAAAAAATCTATACCAGTATGAAATGATGTACTTTGGCTGTGATTGATACTGATTAATCCCTTTAGTAACGATATTACACCTCTATCATGTATCATGGATTGAGAATTAGATGCGCTTTCTTTTGCATTATTTCAGTGAGACTGCACCGCTTCGGCGTACATAGAGAAATAGTGTAATATTTGAGCGGTAAAACCAGTCTTTCTTTATAGACTTCGGTGAAGATTTTATGCAGAATATCCCCCATGCAAATTTCAGGACTGAAGTGACACAAATTGGTTTGCTTTGATGTGAAAAACGATTAGTTTTCAGTTTCAACACGCATTTCTTCGGATTATTTTATTTGAGTGTCATTCCGTACCACAGCTACAAAAATTAACGTCGGAAATATATTATAATAAGCAATAAACTACAGCTTGATAAAATATAAATTGCTGCTATATCTTAATGAGGATCAATCTATCACAAATTCCAGACCATTTTGGGAGCTGATTAGAGACTTGAGTGTGTACGGAATGATGAAAAAAAAAAAAAGAATAATCCTTTAACTTTGTTAAATTGCTTATTTCATAACATTCCAACAAGGGCCCTTTTATGAAGCTCTCATACCATAGTATGCCAACCCACGCATACTCATATGCTCAAAATAATGCAAACAAGCAGGGGAAAAAAAACCCAAAACAAAACAGAACAAAACCCCCATACAATCACTTACGTAGTGATGGTGTGATCAGACTGTGTTGTTGTTGTTGTTGTTGTATTTTATACGTCCAGAGGCACAATAACCCACACATACGTAAACAACAGCAATATGCACATGGGGATTGTCTTCTCGTGCAATCTATTAAAGGCATAATTTACCATTTGCAGAAGAAACAAAATCTCAGCATTAGTGCTTTAAAATAGTTCTAAAATGTGAGTTAGGGATAGAAACAACCACTGTAAAAATTTGAATCCATACAATTGGTGTTAAGTATTGCTAAATACACAAAATGTGAACAATAGTTATAATAGAAATGTTTCCAGACTAAACCGTCTACAGTTACGGTTTAATGAGAAAAATACTAATATCTCCTTATAGTTTAGGCTTTATTGCAAAACTTTTATATGGTAGGATGTTTTGTGATACAACAGACCTACACATATGCATCAAATGTGATATCTTGAACATTTTTTAAATCACCGCTCCCAAAGGTAAACAGGACCTTTAATTGTACATTCTCATTGGTCTCCAGTAACAGAAACACATTTTAAAATGCCCCCTTCACTACTCTGCCCCATATTGCTTGATTTCTTCTTCCCCATACACTCGCTTCCATTAATTGTTGATTCCATTAAAGGGGAAATCCATTCCAAAGAGTAAAATATTAGGCCTACGTGTTCAGCGGTATAAATTTGATCAAAATCGGATGAAAAATATAAGGAAGTTATGAGATTTTGAAATTTCGCTTCTCTGGGGGGAAACCGTTCTTGAACAGTCAATATAAATATGCAAATGGCAAAGTTAGCATGTCATTCTCTCACAACTTACCATAAAGTTTGTTCATGAAATTTTGAAATGTCCTGCTTTTTCATTCAAAACGCAATTACGCCCGAGGCTCAAATCCTCATATATACAGTATCTAACTGATCACAATTCTGAAGTTATTCAGGGAGGCGAGTTATTCAACAAGGAATAACGTCATGTTTCAAATTTCATTGACAGAAACATTGAATTTTCGTCATTTTTTTTTTACACGATCAATGCAAAATTGTGAGGGTATGACATGTTAGCTCACTCATTTGCATATTCATACCCACTGTACAAGAACTGTTTTGGAGAAATTATCAAAACTTCAAAATGTCATAACTTCCTTATTTTTCATCCGATTTCAGTTGAATTTTTACCACTGAATTTTTAAACTTTTACTCTCTTTTATCAGACTAACTTATATTTGGACTGGGACTAGTTTCAATGGCAAATCGTCCATTTCTGCATGTGTGTGTTACCTTTGTCTTTTTTACGAGGCTGTTATCATTAAGCACGTGTTTAAAATGGCAGACTCCTCCATTTTATTCCTTTTTCTCTAAAACTTGGAAATAAGTGTATCGTTGACTTTTATAAAAAAAAATACTGTACACTTTAAGATACTCTCACGGTTATCATGATTGTCCTTAAATGAATTAATTATGTACATTTTCCCTTCAAAATACATCTATACCGTTAATTCAAATATATGATTTTCATGGGAAAATGCAAATAAAAAGATTAAACTGAACTTGCTGTAGGCCCCTTTATTGGTAAAACGCTCAGGCTTCTAAATTTTTAGTATATTAGCCAGTTACGCCAGCACAAGGAGCATTTTTTCTTCTAAATCGTTTTGTGTCAAGAGGGAACATCGTAGATCATAATCATGGAATCATCCAGCATCTAGAATATTTCAACATTTAAAAGCAAACTGGATTCGTATAGGAATAAAAGATTATTGATATGAACAGGTGAATTGACTAGCTCAGCATAGCATACAGCGTCTTCACGCCTCCCCCCCCCCCAAAAAAAAAAAAAAAAATCGAAAATCGGGACGTTAGTCACTTTGGCCTATTTTATGCTGTCGGCGTTTGAAAGGGAATTACATTGTGAAGACTTACTGTAAACACCATTCAGCGAGTCCCGCTGCATTCAAAACTCCTTGCACAGTGTTGTATACAATGATACATCAAGCGACACACGACTAGCAACCTGTTACTTGCCCTCGATTGCGCAAGTCAACTTCTCGATCCTTTGGTTATCGCCCAGTGACGCTCCGCGGACACTACGTCATCATAGAGCGCGCGAAAACACGAATACACAAACACGCAGTCCACGTCTGAAGAGCACGTGTACCGTACATGTGACAGCAGTTCTTTGCAGAAATGGCTTAAAATCGGACCCTGGAATTATTTATTCATAGCTAAAAATAGAACATACCAGGTCAGTTTTCAGTGCCCAGTACCACCAAAGACAAGATTATTCCTCGCTTTCTCAACTTTTTTTTTTTTTTTTTTTTTTTTCGGGTCCAAAAAGGACGTATGATGGTTGCATGTAAAACTCCACTTTTCACAGGGTATCGGTTTGGGAATCAGCTATATGAAAGGATTGTATCTAGGCGCGCACTGGAATATTAAAAACCACATCACAAACAAATGTAAAATTCTAATACGATAATATTAGGTAAAGACAAAAATATCAAATATCTAGATCATGAAAGTACTGATAATAGAATATTCATGCATCATCAGTAAGGTATAGGCTAAGACATCCACGAGTCTCAAACAAGGCATTATACAGGGGCGTGGCACAAGTCAACACAATTGACCAAACCAAGGCGGTTCGAGAGATGGAGTTACAACTGAGTATAATTATTCAATCAGCTGTCAGTTTTCTATGGATGGACAAAAGAATTCCACAGGTGCATTTGTGCCTTTGATGTTCGATGCTTGAAGCCGCCATCTTTCTGAGCAATCTGAAGATCCATTTTTAACGCTAACATAATATCGGGTATATGCTGCTCGTTTATATATTATCAAATGCAATGAAATTTCACCTTATGATAAATCATATGAAACAAAAGTCAATTCCGTTCGAAAATATGTGCAAAAGTGTAAATCTGAGCTGTATTTTGTGAAAGTGCGGAAATTTTACCCTCAAGGAAAGCCGGTTTTATCACTTTTTTCCTTATTTCCGCAAAATGAAACCAATATGGTATCATCTTCAAGTATAGTTCTTTATAAATTAATATGTCAGATTAGCGTACAGACACGTACAGTCGAGTAATTTTTTATTTCTATTTCAGCAATATTATTTTGAGCAATTTCTATTTGCGCACCCCGTGCCTTTACCATTGTCTACCGCCCATCGTTTGTAAGTAGGGATAGCGAAAAGTAATTACCATCACAAAGACATACACTGTATCTTCCTTTGAAAGTGGCTGGTAATTATGCAATGAGAGACAAGTCAATTGTCTTCTTCGCATCTGAGCGGCAGATCCAGTTTGACACATACTTCAAATATTTTTGAATGGCGGCTTCGAGCATGGGATCAAAGCGAATAAGACTGTTGTGACTCCATTTCTCGAACGGAGCTCCGGACTTGCCTCACGCCTCCGCCGCGCACCAGAGATCCATTTCATGTTTTGGGGGTTGTCTTCACAGCACTTATCTATCCTATATAGGATGTACTGAGAGTAATTTCTGAATTGCCTAAATCTTATTTACATACTAGCAACCACTCAGCATAGCCACCATAATAACATTGTGATCACATTGTAATAGCGTATACTTGTGTGGATGTACAGGTTTGTCCTCTGCTGGGATCGTGGAATTATCAACACGCTTCGAGAATCAACATTCTAAAAGTGAAACTTAGATTGAACATGGCACTATTGGCAGATAATATAGTGACGTATTCTAAGTGACCTATATTGGAGTAAACATACGTAAACGGAAGTGAAAACGAACAGATTGTAGTAAATCTAAGCAACAAAAAAAAAAAAACATTAACTAAAACAAGATGTGAACATTTATGATTTGAGATTCTGATTCTTTTGAAATGTTTCTTTGGATTTTGCTAATTTGATCCTGAGTAAAATTGGACATTCCAGGTGGATGGGGCCGGCAGAAATAACCGCTTTTTCTCTTTTTAATACAGTTAACATAGTGCTTGGGATCAGCCACCTTCTTGTTTGGATCCTTCATCAATTTTAGTACATGTACCACAAACGCGGATATTTCTGCCAGAAACAAAAAAAAAAAAAAAAAATGGCCTAAGGCCTACTGAGACAAGACACACGTGTAGTAGAGCTTGAGAATGCATCGTTGCGTTTTCTATTCCTTCAATGTGAAGCAGAATTCAAATTCTATTCTTTTCAGACACTATAGCCAACTGAAGACTTGTTATCACACCAGGCAAAAGATGATAACTGTAAACTTGTATTGGACTATTACACATGAAATAGACGATATGAAAACAAGCAATACGCACCTGTATCACAGCGTTAACAGCTCGGTCACTACTTGGCTTAGCGAGTACCTTGGACAGATCAAAAATTACACAACTGTCACGGTAACCAGGGAGGTGGACACCTCCCTGGCCCTGCGGTAACATTTGGTGTCATGCGGACTGCCATGTGGTTTGTAATGTCACAAACAACCACTCGATTCTGGCGCCCTGCGCCCCGATTGGCCGAAAAATCGAGGCTCCCATTCTTTGTCAGTATAAGAGTTCAAGTACAGTGTCATTTCTTACATCCAATAATTTCCCCTTCTGCTCGCCCCTTTCTGGAGGGCATAGGTCCTACTATTGTTGCCTCTGTGTGATAAGATAGGTAAACCTCGGCGTACCCTGGACAAAAAATACGAAAGGAGGTGGGTGGGTCACCGCCCTGAAATACCACAGCAATTAAACTAACAGTGATCACACCATGCACCACGTGGCATATAACGTTGACACAGACTGATCTTTGGAGCTTATTCAACACTCGTCTCGCACTGCTTTGAATTGAATAATCTAAGCTGACATACATTTTAAAACACACAATGACATAAGCAAACTTACCCCCCATTGATAGAAGAGTACACTGCCAGTGACGTTTCCAAGTTTCATCAGACGGGAATATTATGTCTAAATTCCTTGACAGTCTTTACGTTGTTTGCTATGAAGGAATAACGGAGCTGATTCCAACGCGTGCTACCCTCTACGCGACACCGTGAAAGAATGGGCCATCACACTCAGCTGTGTAGGTTCACAACGAGGTACACGCCCACACGACTCCAGGGCACCTCGCACAATAATTCAGATTTGGCGGGAAATGTGCAGTGGGCTGTGCACGTGCTCGAAAGGATCAAAACAGTGCAAAGAGGAAACGGCATGGGACAGCCGAATGGCTTCTACGTTGTCAAGCAAGTGACGCACGGGAATCATGGGGACCATTTTACTTTATACAATGACTTTCGTGATGTGTTGTTGAAGAAACCGCGATTGAAAAGGCACTTTCTTTCTTTCTTTCTTTCTTTCTTTCTTTCTTTCTTTCTTTCTTTCTTTCTTTCTTTCTTTAGTGGCTGTTTTCGTCCGCAGTAAAATATTTTGATCACAATCATGTGGTGCACCTACAGTGGCTTCCGAGTGTAGTATTTACGTAATGATCTGTGACTGAAACTTTTCTCTTTTCATGAAATATTTGTCTCTTCGCAAATGATTCCCCGCCAGCACTGTCAATTGCTTCGTCCGTGTTTTTCTCTCTCCTTCACCCTCTTCCACCCCTTCTGTCTCTGTTATTGTACGATTATATTTTCTATCAGTATACTTTATGAACCAGTTCACAGTTGGCAATGACATGCAGTGACTTCTGAACCACAGATTTTTTTAAAGTATTAATCTTTTAATAATAAGAGAGAAGCTGAAACAGCCAAGCAGAATGTGGTAATTTACAGAAATGACTTTTGTTAATTTGGTTGAAAAGAATCCGGGATTAAACGCGGGATATTGACCTATAAATTGCAATATGCACCTTCTTCATACAGGAAAATCTATAACATCAAGACTTATCCCGTTTTCAAAAGTGACAAGACAATTTCAAAGGATGCATGGTCTGCAATGTCGACACTAACTGAACATTATGCGTGATATAGCGCGTGGGCGTGGTCAGTTTTAAAAAGGTTTGCAAATGGCGCTTATATACTACATGGGGAAGAGAGAAGAATCGTAAAGTTGGATACTAGTACTGCCCTACTTTGGCAAAAGGAAGCACGTGACATACCATCCGAATTTGAGTTATTGATCTTTTCATAATTCACATAATGAGTTCTTCTTCCAGGCCAAATTTCATACAGAAACACTCATCCTATACATCATGATAGTCCATTGACGTCAGTGTAAATGACAGACACATTTTGCTCTTTTACGAGGGGTGTCACTTTTGTCACTTGCTTCTTTTTGCTAAAGTAGGGCAGAGTAGCCTATGCGCTCGCGATGTACACAGGCGCGGTGGAGCACCCCAATTTGCATCTCATTATCGCCCCGTTCTATTTGAATTTCCAACGGGCATCTACGGCTGTCCGAAACTGTGTGCATGAAAAAGTCAAATCTTTACCTTCTCCTTGTGCCGCTATGCGTGCCACTAGTAAACTCAAACTTCCCACACTATCTAAGTTTTTAAAAACCTTCCTTTTGATGAAAAAATTATGAAATTTGCTGCACTAGAACTTGAGATATTAAAGCGTTTTGAAAATCACCTCTCGCAAAACATGCTCTCTGTTTTTTTTTTCCGACTGGACTATGGCCGGGCTCCAATGTGTCCGAAATTGGCAACATAAGTTCATCAGACCTCAATCCATATATGGTGAAAGTTTTCGCTTGGTTCCACCTGTACTTTTTGAGAAATCAATTTGTTTCTACAGGGTTTGGAATAGAAAATTGTAGTCAACGAAACAATTGAAAATGACGCCATCTCTTTTCCCGTAATATTGGGCATGCGTGGTACGTGAGATTCAGGATTTCGTGCTCATTGTTGGTTTGCATGTGACGCAGTCACTTTTGCTGAGTGTCGCACGGCGGTACCGGTGACTGCTGAGCTGCTGCCGCGCACGCTGCATGCAGCAATGCGTTGTGTGTGCTGTGACATGCAACGCTACAGTGACGCGATTTTATATACATGGGACCGACCTGTACGCTTTGCGTTCGTGTCATTTTTGACATCACCTTCTGTTTTTTTCCGACACAACCATGGCCGGGAATATTACGGTATGAAATTTAAAATGCAAGCAGATAAATAAATTTCGGTGTACTTTGTTGGAATGGCGCTTTGGTTCCGCAATCACACTTCGTGAATTTTAGGATGATTTTCGAGGCATATTTTTGGTAATTTTGCTCGCCAGGTTTTCGCTAGAATTTCACATTTTATCATTGTCAAATCCTTTCATATGTTATAAGTGCATATTCGGACATGTTTTCAAATTAAAACTAACTCAATTTTAAACCGAAAATAGGTTTCCTTAAATTGTTATTAGCTTGAGAAGTTGTTTACTTTTTCTCAACTACGCGAGTACATGTTGTTTACTTTATGCAAATGAGGCTCGGCTGCCGATGGATTTCTGCGAGATAATTGGGGTGCTCCACCGCGCCTGTACAGGTGCAGGCACCTTTACAAAATGAAGGGGGGGGGGGGGATGCGCACGCGCCCCTATTTTCTTTCTTGTTATTTCTTTTGTTTTGACACACACACACACACACACACACACACACAAATCAGGGGAGGGGTGCGTCCGATGCGCTCCCCCTGCATCCGCCACTGAGGTGTATGCATGTTTAGCACAATGGTGTGTGTAATTTTTGTCAATAGTTCGTGCGGAACAAGAATATCCATTGATATGAGTTTAAACCCCGGTCACACAGCGCTTTACGGCTTAAAGGGACTGTACAGTGTTTGTTGAGGTGAGGATTTAGGTTTATAACATTCCTAAGTGAGATAATGAGAAACCTCTTATGAAATATGAAAGTATTTTAAGAAGGATTCAACATTTATCTGATGAAAATTGGTTTTCAAATGGCTGAGATATCCAAAAAAGTGATAATGATAATCAGGACCTCTTTGTTTCACCTTGTTTTTGGATATCTCAGCCATTTCAAAACCGATTTTCATCAAATAAACTTGTGATACCCCTAAGAATTGCATGCTCTTTGACATCTCATAGAGTGGTTTCTGAATATCTCGCAAAAAATTAAAAGCTAAATCCTCGCCTCAACCAGAACTGTACATCCCCTTTAATCACGGCCAAAACACGTCAAAAACTGTACATCCCCTTTAATCACGGCCAAAACACGTCAAAAAGTGGTCTCTCGTGAAGCAGACGATGTTGTTCGCGTTGATGTCGAGTTTAAGACGAGCTACGGTCGATTTATAGACGTGGCAGGAATCTGAACGGCGTCGGACGCGGTAAAAAGTTTTGAACTGCTCAAAATTTTATTCCGGGGACAACCACGGGCGGCACACGTGGTAAAGACGTGCAACACACGTGAAACACACGTGATAATCCGGGTTCCGGCAGTGATTAAAACTTGGGGAGACGCGGTAAAGACGCGAAAGTTTAGCGTAAAGGTATTTGTACCAATACATAATATGGAAATGGAGATCATAGGGATCAAGGAGATAGACTGACTTGGCCAGATTTTCGTTTTTGGACATGTATCTCTGATTCTTGTGTTCATAGTTTCCACTGTACAATCTGGAAACATTTCTTGTAATCATGTGAAAACTGCTCTATCTAATCTTGTAAATATTTTGATTCTGTATGATTGATTTGTTGATTTGATCAATAAAGACTTAAAGAAAAAAAAATAGCTGTCTGTCACGGGCAGAGCACGGTCATCTGACGCGTGTTACGCGTTGGTATCACGGGAAATAGCGTGTGTTTAGCGGCTTATCGCTGACAAATGGATTTTTCCGCGTACATACACGTGGCTGGACGTGGTTAGCCGTGCTTAGGCAGTGCTTCAGCAGTGGAACAGCCGCCAACGGCCTTACCCCGTACAAAGTATACGGCCAAACCAAAATTGACCAAAAAAAATACCACTTATGACCACGTCCACCAGATTTTCATAACTTTTTGTACGTGATTTGGACGTAGAGTGCTGTGTGACCGGGGCTTTAGATTGAGCAGGCCAGGAAGTTCGGGATTCTTGCTATAAAACACTTTGTATGAAAACCATTCTTAATGTTCAGGAATGGCGCATAAAACTGTAACGCTTTCTGACTGAAAAACAAACAAACAAACAAATATGCCAACAGGCCCCTTATCTGTCTTTGACAATAAAGTTGAAGATAACACTTTTGCGTCTGTGCACCTCTAAATAGCTCAAGCTTCACCGGTCTTACATAGTTATCACAGTTTTGAAATCACTGTAATGCTCGTAAGGGAATTATTCTGTTGTGTCGTAATCATTGTTTTTATCAAAGAAAATTCTGATAACGCGTAACGCTTATGATATTATGATCAATAATCATGCAATATAAGACAATCAGATAATATCGAAGTTTAGTACGGACAACCTTATGGACTTTTCGTGAAACCCATGCTTCGTGTCCATTTTTTTTTTCCACTGCAAACAGACCATACACGGTTGCTATAACCAAATAAATCATTCAAAGTCAAAGAAATTCTTCCGTCGACAAAATGGTCGAGATGTTTTCATTGCAACTGATTGCCAAATTGCCCTACATCGACGTAAATAAGCACTGAATTGATCAGTGTTTTAGTAGTAGCCATGATAAAAAATCATGGGCGTACATACTCGAGTAGGATTCGAACCTACGACCTCCTGATCACCGGACAGGCGTCATCTCCACTAGACCACCGAGCTGTCGCCCGACAGCAAGTTTTGGTTCTAATCCTTATAGCATGCAGCGGGTACTGCGTAATTATTCAAATTCATGAAATATTCTTCCGTCGAGATGTTTTCATTGCAACTGATTACCAAATTGCCCTACATCGACGTAAATAAGCACTGAATTGATCAGTGTTTTAGTAGTAGCAATGATAAAAAATCAGAATCCTACTCGAGTATGTACGCCCATGATTGTTTTATCATGGCTACTACTAAAAACACTAATCAATTCAGTGCTTATTTACGTCGATGTAGGGCAATTTGGCAATCAGTTGCAATCAAATCAATCGTCTTCCGGACCGGGTTGTCGACTATAGGTTGGAATGAATTAAAGACGTGAATCACACGAACTCGAAAGAAAAAACTGAATTGATCAGTGTTTTAGTAGTAGCAATGATAGAAAATATTAGAATCCTACTCGAGTATGTACGCCCATGATTGTTTTATCATGAAGCTACCAAACTTTTTGGTAGCTCCATGGTTTTATCATGGCTACAGACTGCATCTTTTGACCTTCGATCCTCCCTTTCTTCTTTTCGATTTGTTGTTGTTGTTCGCTGAGTTTTTTCCCCCTGTTAAACAATTCGACTGTTTCGGCATGCACCACGCAATGCAAGCCACCTGTTTGAATCCAGACGATTTTCATAATTTCACATCATGTAGTACATAAATCGACAACTCCATGTATAGATTTGTGGAATTTACTATGGTTCTTGAGCAGAGAAACAATACTTTGAAAAACCTTAAACAAATTACACTGAACAAGGATGATGACATAGGAGGTTCACATATTTCAGAAATGTAGCAGTGTAATTCCATTACAAAGCCGCTTGCTTGCGAGTTCACCTGTGTATAATCTATGCATGCCTTCTTCTTTTGTTCTGCTTCCTTGAGCCCCAACTCATGCATTCTTATGGTGACTCTGCCATGTCATCATCCTTGTTCATTGCAATTCATTCTAAATTTTGAAAATATTCTCATTTTTCATCCCAATCATCACAAATTCTGAAACTCTGTCCTCTGTATAACTAATTTATAGTTGTTCAAATGTAAAAATCTGAAAATTATCCGGAGGTCTCCTTTAAACAGTGCGGCGAATGTTGGCGGATTATTTGGACTATTGGTCGAAATAATTATGCTACAACAACAAGTCCGTATTTCTGCCATAATTGCAACAGAGCGAAGAAAAAAAGATGTGCATGATATTCCCACATGCTAATATAAAACACTCCCCGCCTCAAGCACCCATCCCATAACTCATTCCGGTCCCCGGGGGATCCCAACTCACTGGTTCATGGTCTCGCACACACCTGTACACACGCGTTCACACTCATACATAATTTCCGCATCCATAAAATGCGTGCTTACACTCACGTTTCTTTCAATTTGTACAGTGCAAAATACGCGATGGATTATACTACTCTAAAAGAAGGAGAAAGAATGATATTAAATTTGTAATACAATATACATAAGTCGACTCAAAGTAAACACACAAACACTGTAATTCCACACACAAAAAACAACAAACAAAACAAGTGCTTCCATTGTAGGCCTATACAAGCACTTAACAAAGACTAAAGACAAGGGAAATATGTGACTTTCTTTACTCTCTGAGCTCTTTTAACGCCTTCTTCGTTTACAAACACAACAGAATACAAACACACACACACACACACACACACACACACACACAAACACTCACAAACACAACAAACAAACCTACATACACAAGCATTGGGATTTCTGATTCTTGCTCTGTTGTTGTTTCGTTTTCTGTTGTTGTTTTTTTTTCCCCGGACGTCCAGAAATGTTTATTCAATTCACAGCCGACACGCCCGAGTGGGATGACCCCTCGATGCACTTTTCCTTCTCCATTGGATATTTACGTACAATGTACTAGTACTGTTCTGAAGAACCAGTATTAGCACGCATGTGTCAGCTTACAATCACGAGGCTCCCATTTGCAGATCCATGCTTGATTGACATTGAATGGCTCTCCATTTATGAATGGTGGTATACGGCACAACAGGTAGTTGCGTTGTGTTTTGTAAGTCTGGTATATTTTCGGTGGTTTGCTCTATGTAAAGTAACGTCTTCATCTTTCAGGGAAGTCATAACAAACACAGCAAACAAAACAAAACAAAACATTGCAAACACTCTATAAGAGTCTGGTCTAGCAGTAGGTTCCCGCTCTTCATACTGCATAGAGAGAGTGAAACTGATATATGAGTCTGCAGTACGTGTAGAGTAATAAACAAAGGTTTCCTTGAACCCGGTGTTTATTTTGCAAAATTAATGACCTTTATCGAGGTCTCTGCTTCTGCTGTTATTAGTGTATTATTTCATCATAGTGATTATTTTTAGCAATATTTCTTATAGGCGGCCAATCATCATTATCGTAATTATGAGCAATATCCTCTTCTTCCTCCTTTTCATCATTAAATATTATCAGTACATTACTGCGTATCTTGGTGGGAATATTTTAGGGTTGGGGAAGATTTTCTAGATGCCGTCGTCATATAAGCATTCTTGTGCAACAGCATGCCAGGTGTGAAATAAAGAAAATTCAGCATGCTTTCACTTTTCTACATAGCGTAATAAAGAGCACTTGACTAAAATTAATAACTTTTGCATCGATTGTCCTATTTTCCTCAAACTTTCACTGATATGTTCTACTAATGTTGCTGCTTTCACTCAATCCACACTGCTCTTTGAGTTTCGGTTTGGCTTTAAAAACAGAGCTTATATAAAATTTCGCTCAAAAAAAAAATCTTTTTAAAGTGGACACTCCGATTCATTCTCTTAACATCGATCTAAGCCAATCGTTATTTCCGTATTTGCGTTGGCATCGATATCAAAGGATATTACTTTATTCGTCCTTTTGAATACATAACATGCTTTGATATATGCACAGGCAACTATTAATGCTGAATAAAATTCTGAGAAAAAGTCTTACTTCAAGTAACTGACAGAGAATATCGATAAGAAAAAAAAAACAAAAACAAGTCATTGAAAAGATGAAGAGACAACGGATGGGGAAAAAGAAAACGAAAGAAAAGAAAGCACTAAGCCGTCGACCCGTGGTAATTTGCTTAGAAAAATTGAAGTACCACGTAACATGAATGAAAACTCAGCGTATTTTATTATTTGAAGACGATGCGTCATCATAAAAAGAATTATTACCTTTGTCATGTTTGTTACATCGTGAATTATATGCCAGTTCGGAGTTACATACTGCGCATGAGCAGAAAAAAAAATCAAATGAGAAAAACATTAATGAGACACAGAGTGTAAAGTAAAGAGGAATGTCATGGACAACACCTGAACTGCTTTTTTTTTTTGCGTTGCAATGAAAGAACTAAAGTTTTATGTTAAATACTAATATTTAAGGGAGCTTGAATTGCTAACATGAAAAGCAAGTGGGGAGTAAATAATATGTTAGTGGGTGATATCTAGCTCTGTAACGGTTTTGTTTCAATGGTCTAAAGATCGGGGTAATTTGAACAATACTCATTGTGTACCTGTCTGTATGACAGAATGTTCAATTTATTACTCATCATTATACCTTTGATACATCGTGAATGACAAGCCGGTTGGAAGATACGTTCTGCGCATGAGCAGAAATGGTTAAAAAATTACAAAAACAACTTCAATCCAAGGATTCTGCAACCTAAAAACTATAATATGAAATATTAAGAATACGCAGAGAGTCCATGCACATCATTCTCCATATCATACCACTGTCAATCAAACGAAGCCCACGGGTATAGCGAACAACAAGACCAGAATAAGATTTCCTAACTTGTATACTAGTCAGCCGGGAAAGACACTGGAAGAACCAAGAGGAACATTATCACTATACTACATGGTGGATTGTGGAATATGGAATGCAGACGAGCACTGTTCACATTGGATACAATACATCATGCAAGTTTTATTGTTATTCAGCTGTTATAACTGTTCTTTTTTTTTTTACGGAGTGTGGCACTTAACTGTATGATATGTTTACCCAGTGCAGATGATAATGTCGGAGAACGACTATTAACGCCTCTTGTCAATAACATGACACTAAAGAGATGCTGATCTTAGTTAAATTGAAAATCCAGAGCAAATATAAATTCATCTGATAAGAAAGAGTAAAATATTACGAGTTCAACGGTAAAATTTTGATCGAAATCGGGTGAAAAATAAGAAAGTTATGACATTTTGAAGTTTCGCTAATTTTTGAGGAAACAGTTCTTGAACGGTCAATATGAATATGCAAATGGCAATGTGAGCATTGTGATTCCCTCACAACTTGCCATATAGTTTGTAAATAAAATTTTGAAATCTTATTTACAAATAATATATTTAACTGATCTTTATTCTAAAGTTATTCAACCGGGAAGAACATCATTATTGTTTCAGACTTCAATGACAGAAACGTTGAATTTTCGTCATTTTTTTTTTTTTTTTGTACACGATCAATGGAAAATTGTGAGGTTATGACATCGTCAGCTCACTCATTTGCATATTCATATCCACTGTATATTACAAGAACTGTTTTGCAGAAATTAGCAAAACTTCAAAATTTCATGACTTGAAATCATCCGATTTCAGTAAAATTTTACCATTGAACTCGTAAGATTTTACACTTTTTTTTTTTTATCAGACCAACTTTTATTTGGACTCGATTTCCCCTTTAAGAAAAGAAATTCGGTTTTTTTTTCCTGCGAATTCATATGCATGTATATCAGTATCCATGATTCACAGTATAGATTACGAGTTTTTGTGTTCACAGCTCAACCTACATGACTAGTCTTGTACATGACAGATTGTATCTTCACCACCACACCAAACAATGGGAGCAGGAAGGGAAATCTTCTCTCATCTTTGATCGATGACAATCATGCAGTTGAATGGAGATTCCTCTATGACATTTGCTTCATTAGGCTTCTCATCACAGAGACGGACGTAATCACTATACGGTGCAGACTATCCTTTCCACAGCAGCTTTCAAATGAATTACTACGCTAAATTGTGGTCTGTTTACCGAAACTGTGCATGGTCTAATACAATGTCATGATAAAATAGAAGGCAAAACCGCATCAATTTGCTATGCGGTCATCCCCCAATCGATCATTGGCCAAATGTTACAGGGGAAACTTACAAATTTCAAGCCATCGACGATTAGATATCAGTCTAACACTTCTATACCAGCTTGTTTGCCGGCCAGTGACCCCATGGAAAGAGCAAACGTAGTTGATTGCGTAATCACGGAAGTAGGAGTCTTGCCAGACAATCTATTTAAGGGATAGTACAGTATTAGTGGAGCTGAGGATTGAGCTTTTAATTTTTTGTGAGATACCAAGAAACCACTTATGAAATAGTACAGAGCATACCATTACAAGAGGAATTCAAAGTTTATTTGATGAAAATTGTTTTTGGAATGGCTGAGACATCCAAAAACAAAGTAAATCAAAGTGATCGTAATAAAAGGTAGGTCCCACCTTTTTATTAGGATCACTTGGTTTTGGATATCTCAGCCATTTCAAAAGCAATTTTCATCAAATAAACATTGAATTCCTCTTGGAATCACATATTCTTTCATATTTCATAGGAGGTTTCTTATTATCTCAACAAAAAATGTTAGAAACCTGAAGTTAGGTCTCATCCAAAACTATACGGTCCCTTTAAGATACTATTTCCTGCAGGGTAACGTGGACCACAGTGTTGTTATAACGAAGGACTTATAACGAAACTTTTGGAAAGGCGTGCCGAACTGAATATCGGTAAAGCGATTATCAATCATGACCCTTGAATCAGCTGCCTTTGTTGACCCACCTATATAGAACTTCTCAAGTATAATGCTTGGTATAAAAATAATATACTACTGTGATTACTTTCAGACACAAACACACATCTGTAGAGTTTGCATGTACATGTAATCATAATATATATATATGTATTATTTTTTTCTTTTTGACCTTTGGTAAAGAAGGATTATACCAAAATAAATAGGGGCATTAACCTAAACCACGTGACGCCAAAGCTAAATGAACATAATGAGTAAATTAATGCCTTTTATATACAAAATGGCGTTAGACGAACGAATAGCATTTAAAACGTGATATCTTTGCTATTATTATGCCTGTTAAGTTTTGAGTACAAGAGGTTTCTGTTTCCGCTGCCTTTGCTTTCAATAATTATTTGGATCACAAACTAGTTTTCTTTTGAGGTGCTTCCCTTCTTAAGGACTGTAACTGGTCCAATTTCTGGCTGCTATTATTATGGCATGGGCATAAGAGATGCATATACCGGCAAAAGCAGTTGAGGTCAATGGATGACCCTCCACTTCTATATACAACCTTCAGGACTTACTGTATAGAGCACAAGTTCTGTTTTAATTGACGCCAAGTAAAATTACTGGCACCGCGTATTTTCTTAATGGTGTACCTGGGTTTGAACTTTGAGAAAAGAGTTGCAATGTAATATTTGGGAAAGGACTTTGAATGTGTGTCGCTATGAGAATTATTATGTAGAATAATTTATTATGTATATCACCTTGGTTTACGTTTTTATGCATTTGAAGAGAAAAAAAAAGGTAAAAGATAGAGAAAATCACGGAGAATGTACGAGAGATGCAGAAAAGTAGATGGAAAAAGTGAATTGATTCTACATTGATTGATAGATTCAGGAAGAATTAGAAACACACAGAAGAAAGAGAAAGAGATGAAATATAATGACCTTCTTTGTAAGACTTTAAGATTCCACTGAAAGTGCCAACGAATTATTATTGCATCCCAGTAATGTGCCTGATAGTCTAGATTACTAAATTATGATGTATACTAATGTACTCTAATTTGCAAATCTTATTCACAGGGGGCACAGGGGACTGGGGGACCTCGCAACGAGATATCCAATTTTAAGCTGTAATGTGAATACTTTCAGTCCTTTTTTTTTGTGCAAGCATTAGTTTTTGCTATGTCGGGCAAAGATATGGAAGCTTCCTCGTCTTCATCAACAAGCTTTGTTACAGAGGTACTGTGATAGATAAACTGTGAATATTATGTAATTAAACTGGCCTATATTGGAACTGAATCTGATTGTGTTTATATTACACAGAGAAATGAAAGCGAGACTTCTCAGACCAAAAACCTTTCGAGCCCATGTACGGTATAAATTGTATGGTAATTTGATCTCTTTTCCAGCGAAACAGAATGTACAGTGTATATCAACCTCATTGCGTGTTCCAGCAAAAGTACACGATAGTGCAATAACTGACATAATAGTACAATGACTGAAAACCAGGTCCGGGTATACACTATACCTGTGACCAGCGCTCCCCGCGTGTGTGTGGAAATGTTGGCAGAAGTCTCGGGGCTTCCGTTTCTTTTTCTTTTCCTTTTTTCCCCATACTTTCAAAATCAATTTGAATGACTTAACATACCCTTTTCTAATCTATTTCTGTCTTGTTGTGTTGTACTTTGTGTTAATACGTACTTACAGAAGATAAGAATTATGGTGTCTCATAGGCCATTGTGTGTGGAGGTGTAATTTGCTTGTAAATATCAACCAGATCAAACATGAATTTTGTTTTCCGTCTTTTATTATGCTTTCTTTCATTAATTGATATCTTTTGACAGCATAATGTAAAGGGAAATTTCCTTTACGTATAATGAGGTTGACTGAAATATGGAGGTTAAAGTCAATAAATTGACAGATTAAGGCTCTACGAACAATAAACAAGGCGTGATATTATTTTTCGCACGTTATATATAATTATAGAAACATCGCTATCGTTTCAAGTATATAGATTGCATTAGGTGATTATAATGATATCGCTGTAGCTTTCTAATTTTCTGTCCAATTATATAAGTGTTGTTCTCGACGCCAATAGCACATTGAGCACGGGAGAGGAAGAAGCATATCGCATGTGCATGGAATTCATCGGAAACATCATGGGTTCCTCGCCGAATCCCTTATAGGCCAGAAAGAGATCCTATCTACTATACAGTCAAACCTGTCTATAGCGGCCACCCAAGGGAGACAAGAGTGGCCGTTATAGACAGGTGAGACAGTACATCTAACTTTTGTGTACATTGCCTACATCGTTGTATACATCTATGGAAGTACATGTACTTATATGTACATGTATGTGTATACATTATGCACTCGTGTATTTCATGCATTGAACAATGCTGGTGTTTATCAAATTGTAGCACAGTATGGTAGCACGCATTAACACTCTACTTTAACAGTCGTGAAGAAAGCTTTACACTAATGTATCACTTTGATTGAATGAGTGATGAATGCAGCGGTGGCGATCACTGAATGTTGCCCATGAATGACTGACACGGCTACAAAGCAGAAAAACACGCTGAATTATCGGCTCGGCTACGATTCCACTGGGTCTTTGGCCGCTATAGACAGGTTAAAATCTACCGCGGGAAACAACATTTGTGACCGCTGGCCGCGTTAGACAGATGGCCGCTATACACAGGGTCTTTAACAGGGCTCTTCTCTCGGGGGATTTTTCAGTGGCCTCTATAGACAAGTGGCCGTTATAGACAGGTGGCCGCTAACAGAGGTTTGACTGCATATCATTCGTTGTCTAATTGAATTTCCCAAACGTGTTTAATTTGTCTTCAAATAGTACCATTTACCCGACTGTGATGAAACCTCTCTACCATTCTCTAGATCTTTCTGTGTTCTGTATACAGAACACATGCAGAAAGATCTAGAAGAATGGTAGAGAGGTTTCATCACAGTCGGGTCAATTGTCATAAAAGGTACAATTTTACATGTTTTACAATTTGTGATACTGACAACACCACACATACCAATCAGATGAGGCGGCAATATCCTGCATATCTGATATGGCCTCAAAAATCTCTCGTGAACCTATAAACTGTGGTCTACCCTAATGATTCCGCAATGTGTATATGCCTAATTGATTGCGACAGTAAAGTTGAAGTATAGTATAAACGTGAGGTCTGCAGTGTCACATTTCATTCCAGGACTTCATTTCATTAAAAAAAAAAAAAAAAGTTGCTACATTGTAGTACGATACAAACTCTTGCTGCAATGGCAAGTGTCATGGTAATTATAAGAATCTTTCTTTCTGATTGGCTGTTGCTACGGGAAGGTGCTATTCTAGCAAGAGTTGGTATCCTTAACATGTTATAAACGAAATGGGACCCTGGTTTTCAGGCTCATACCCACAGCTGGATGGCAGAGGGGATCCCAACTCCATGGAAAGGTAGGTCTGTCGGTGACAGGTAGCAAACCGTACAGATCACAAGTGGGCGCTGTTGTGTGCGTGTGTGATATTGTATTATTTTGTAGCCATTTTCACGTGGCTGACATTTTTCTTCTCTTTGCTCGTGGGGTTTGGAGCAACAATAGTTGTTTTGATGGAAATTTACTGAATATAAACTCAATTAATGCGTAGGCGAAGAGAAAATTGGTAATTCATCGACGGCAGCGTTTGTTTGGAAAGCTCTCGAGTGTGTCGAAAGCCGTTTTGCCATTCAAGTTTCCTGCTTCGATGAAGCGTGGATAATGAATGGAAGGAGAGCCAACCACACATCCATATAGTTAACAAAGCTTCCTTAATTAGAGAGTAAATGGAGGTTTTTATTATTTAGAGGGGGAGGGGATGTGGCAATACCATATTATGTATTACTAAGTGGTTATGCCTTAGGTAAATACATTACGATTTTAAGATTTATCATACGCACAAAATATACGTGGAACGAAGTTTTGACAGTTTCCATTTCTTATTTCAATCATAGTGCCCCATGAAAGTCGCAAAATATTAAAATATATTGGTGATTGTAAACTGGAAGCACCTACAGCAATGGTCTGTGTAGTCATAATCATGATCAAAAATGAATAGGTCTGTTATATAAGTATTATCACAATCATTCAGGTAGTTACGCGCTAAGCAATGCATCCATGCCATTGCGATGTACACTAACGGACATTAATAATGTAACCACAAAACACAACAATATTCAGCCTCTTAGAGACCTTATTTGATGCATGGCAAGAGGCATTGCAAGTCGATAATGTTTGCATGGCTTTATTCAGAAAAAGGGAAATATCTTCTACTAGAAATGTTGAAATCGTTCACGACGACCAACGTCACCACCTGCTCTGTGAATAACACACGTTAATCACGACTGGGCCTTGTTGCATTTTAGTTCGCGGTCTAAGCAAGAATTTAAAATACAACGCTACTGTTGCATAGTTAATTCTGTGGAGGAAAATTCAGAAAACAGTCTGTTTTCTTGACTGCAAGTTTTCAAGGTAAACTGCATTCATGACACGGCAAGAGATTGCCCTATATACAGCAGACTGTGAAACTCTACCAATAACCACCATGAGGTTGTCGCTCAGTTTTCCTCAAACGTCAGTTTGCTTATTCCTGATAATCGCTTGCCACACTTTATCCTTAGTAATATCGAGATTTTTCTTTTATTTGTAGTATGGAAGAGAACCATTTATAGAAGAAAGGTATGGAGAACGGAATGAATAGCTCCAAGGCAGCAACGGGTCTTGGCTGAGTTGGACGCGGAGCGTGCCCGGCGCTGTGTCGCGTTCATCTCCGTCACTCATCGATTCTCCTGGGTGTAGGTATCACGTGTCAAAACAATTTGATAAGCCCCTTGACATTGTCTGACGTGACCTTTGACCCCATTATAAAGCGATTGACATTGGCTTATTCTGTATCATAAACCGTCTTTCAGGCCCAGCGACTGTCAATCGGGGTATTAATTTCCTCGCGAAATAAAGTCGTGTTCGCCAAGTTCACCAGTCACTGTATAATAGACGTTCTGCGTTCTCACTCAGAGGCCATGAACAAACGCTGATGCCTGAGGTCATGAACATCTTTTAGACGAATCTTCCCCTTTTTCAGTTTTTTCTTCTTTTAGTTCCCTGGTAGGATTCTTTTTTGGGGGGAAAATGAACGGGGGATATGTGATGTCACGAATAGGCCTACTTCAGAGGTTAGTGCTCCAGTTTTGTTTGTTTTTCTTTGTCATATTTTGGTTCTATTCACCATCGAAGATCATTCACGAACCTATTCTCATTTCCAGCAGTGATTGAACGCCCCTCACTCCTTATCTTGATTTTAAAACCAAAATTACACCTAGGGGTGCAACCCGACCAAATTCGAATGTTGATTCTTTGCTATCATACGAGTTTGATATAAGTATTATACTGATATGATGCATTATAGTGACATAATATCATTCGCGTGACCTAAAGGCATGGTTTTATTTCACTTCTCAATGATGAACGAAAGTGATGAACGCTGGTAGAATACTTTAATGTCAAAAGTATTCTCGCATCTACTGGTTGTATAGATTGGTTTGTGTCAGATAATCATCCACCTGTTCCAGCCATTTGAAATGAGCTAGGTACTGATTAATTTACCACGGAAGCATGATCTATCAATCTAGTTACCAGTTTTCATACAGCTTAAAGGTACTGTTTACCATTGGGAACAATGGTTTTAAAAAAAATAATGTTTGAGTTATCACATCGCATAGACCTATAGGTTTCTTTTTAAAACACAACAAGGGAACACAGTACAAAGTGGGATTAACTTCAGCTCAAAATTATTCCTATAATTATATAGGCCTACTCTTCTCTTAGAAACTGAATCATAACTGCCTTTGATATAAAATCTCGCTATGGAGTAGATTCTACCAAAATAAAGTCGTGAGGAGAGGTACATTGCATTTTCATAATTATAATTTCTCCTTTGATTGAAAAAAAAAAGAAGCTTAATATGCAATTTCGCGAAATTTGAGGTGAGTTGGAATAAGTCTAAAATCCACAATCAAGGTCGGAAATTTGATTTTTTTTTTATTCTCATCCGGCTGATAGCATTTGATTATTCTTTATATTGTGTACCAACAAAATAACGAGTACATTTTGGTGGCTATATTTATAGTTTCGCGTTGTTCACGAGTTTGTATTCAAACGCTAAAATCAATCGAACGGAAGAATGTAAATAATATGTGACGCAGCAATCGAGCAAAGAAGAAAAATGTCGCGTGCATCATGCTTACCGCGAGGTTTAGGTGATTAAACACAGACCTTGAATGCCATGATGTGGGCGGGGTTGATGCCGTTACCCCTGCATCTACTAAAATGTATGATAGCGTGCAATCGTGCGTGGCTAAATGCTCCGGCAATTGGAATGCCGGGAATGGGTAAACAGTACGAAAATGAGGCTGTGGCTGAAAATGAGATGCAATGAGGCACGCAGCTGACATAATAGAGTAATTATCGTTAGCTGAAATGAGCACATGTCAAGCTCAAGAGTTATGTGTCCTGCGTGACTACATTTTCAGAGAAGATAGTTCTCGTATGGATATGTTACGACACAATCATGAACACGGGACATATTGGATATAAGAAGTGTTTAATGTCTGAATGCCCGTAATATTCATAAGTCGTTTGAATATATGACATATCTATAAACATACGACGTATGGATACAGGAAGGGCTTACGCGTCTGAATGCTCGTAATTTAGATAAGTCGTCTGAGTAAACGACATAATTATGAACATACGACGTATGGATAGAAGTGTTATTGTGTCTGAATACCGTTTCTATGTCGTATTCAGAAACGATGGTTGCTGTTTTCGTTCGATTATCGTGCTATATTCATGTGACGTATATTGTGTCGGAATGCACTTGTGTATCATAAGTTGTATAACGATTCGGGCTTGCTAGTATTCGAAACTATCAGATGAATCCAATGCATTTATTGCATAGTAACTGTGTACACATCAGGCATCAGGTAAAGCCTGCACAAAGTTCGTATACACTGTGTTAGGGAGAGACTATAATAATGAGCTTGCCGTGAAACATTGCAGTGCGGGAGGTATTAATTAATGTCGACCTATTAATGACGACGGACTATCATTATAACGGGACGTTGTGTCTGAATGGTCTGATGACAATAGGTCGCATATCCACGTGTATGTCGTGTGAATATATGATAACTCGATGTGTCTTCAAGGTGCGATTCGCGGTAACTTCAAAATTAATGACCACTCATATTTACAACAGGCTTTTTGTTCATACTCTTGATGTAAAACACTGTAATTCTTTCATTTACACTGGTATCGATGATGCTAGTGATGTCATTGGCATTTTAATGTGGTGGTTCTGAGAGAGTTAGCTGGGATCCATTTTCACGAAGGGACGTGGGTTTATGGACGAGATTATGTAAATTTGCTAATGAGATATCAAAATACAGGAATTCCATTGGTCTGGAGACAATATGTGGCGACCTGGTGGGGACTCGAGTCTCATCTGGTTGCGGAGACATCTTCGAGACGTTCGTTTGGTTCGTTATTCCGAAAATGAAATGCGATTCGTTATTCCAGCCGTAAATGAAAAACGGTTCAGCAATTCCGAAGGTTCGTCATGACGCACCTTTTGTTCGTTTTCAAAATAACGAACCTCATTTCATCTTACCCTTCGGAATAACGAACATCGCTGCACCTCTATTTCCGGAGTTCGACTCGGGCGAGGATGGTTGGAGGAGAGGAGGAATTCCGTCTTTTTTTTTCTTCTTCTTTTTAAAAACTTATTCGCATCTCAGATCAACTTCAGCTTTCCAAGATTGATGCGCTTCCGCTCTCGAGGTGGAGTTGTCAATAAACTCCGATAACCTTTCGACTGGGTGAGATCTATACCTCCGCGGGAGGCTGACCCGTAGGATGATACAAACCAAAGGATGTTGGTTTGATCTCCATCCGTGAGAGCATTATCTCGCAAGGAAAACTCTCCCTTTAGTTTAGAGGCGTACTCCTCAAGATATACGACGGGTCTTTCGTTATTCACGTGCTGAATGACACAACACAGCAACATACGTTTCCGGACGCAGCTGGCTACACCAGAATATCTCTCCAAACAACTGCCAAAGCGCTGTCATTTCAAACAATTTCGGCACTACGCCGCTATTGATAGCGACGGCAGATACAACTGACTCTATCTAACTGGTCATTTCAAGTATGGACCGATAATTCGGAGAGCGATAATTTCCCGCTAGGTTTTCTTTTCTTCTCTTTTCTTTTCTTTTCTTTTCTTTTTCCTTTTAAGGAGGCAAGCCTCCATCGTTGGGAGGAAGAGGAGAGGATATTGGCAGACCTCCGACAATTTAAAAGAAAAAAAAATAGAGGGATAATGATAGCCAAAAATGGCTCGTAACTTGACATATTATTCTATATTCTACCTGGTATAGTCATCTCACAACAATATGACGTTGATTTGAATCGCTGAAGGCGGTATATAGTCACTAATGTGGATAAGGTTATTAATAATAAGGTTATTAATAATAATAATGATTATTATTATTATTAATAATATGTACAGGACTGCGATATAAGTTTGTATCTTTTTTTTTTTTCAAGGTATGGGACGGCTACCGAAGTAGAGGGTGTAATAGAAGTCTTTTTAAAAGATGAGGGCAGCTTTACATTATTGCACATTCAAGAGATCAGGGTTCCCTACAAGTCCAGGGCAGCATTTCATAAATCAGTTCCACAAGAACGCTAGTGTGCTTATTCACTTTTATGACTCAGAGTTCGAGATAAACAAAATCATAACTGACATTATATTATTGTGATGACCACCAATTAAATTTGCGAGAAACCCATGTTGATCTTTTCGCACAACTGTAACAAAACATAAAACTAAAAGAGAGATCCAACTTTGGCCCTGGATCCTGCAGAAGGCTTGCCAACTTTAAGGATGAATAGGCTGTTCTCTTTCTAAAGGCATGTTGGGAAACTGTTGATGATGATGCATGGAAGAGCGTGACAGGGGTTGTGTTACAGGTTTATAATATTAGTAGGCCTATGCATCAAAGTTCATCTCAATGAAATTGAATGTGGTAACAAGGAAATCCACTATAGCGTAGTCGCCCGTTAGAATGAATTGTGTGATTTTCTCTGTGAACATTCTGAGAACCACCACCCTCAAAACGCAATGAGCATTGCATGACATTACTGGTTGAGTCGATAGATTTAAAGGCATTATTTATCTCTTCTTTTTTTTTTTTGCAGATGAAATCCAGCTTTAGTGGTTCAAAATAGTCCTAAAATGCGAGTCAGGGGTATAAAAAACCAGCGTAAAAAAATTGAATCAGTTTAATCAATGTTGAATATTGATATTGTTAAATATACAAAATGTGAACAATAGTTATAATAACAATGTTTCTAGACTAAACCGTCTACAGTCATTGTTTATTGAGAAAATAGTGATATCTCCTTTTTTAGGCTTCATTGCGAAATTTTTATATGGTAGGATGTTTTGTGAAACAACTGACCTACACATATGTATCAAAATGTGATATCTCGAACATTTTTTTTTAAAAATCACCGCTCCCAATGGCATACAGCACCTTTAAATCGTGTGGATCTTTGATGAACTGTGCTGTATACCTTTAAAACCCGCAATACGACGTTGCCAAAAGGCATAGACAGTTCCTGTCAAGAGAGAAAATACACTCCTTCAGTCTGATGATAGTTGCAGGTTTGTGTAAAAACTTACCGTACTGGTAAGAAAATGAAAAGATACACAGAATGATCTGAGTACCAGTTCACCTGCAGGGAGTACACCGAGACCATCGCTTGTGTCAATGGCACAAAGTCCACGACAAACAGATACACTAACAATCAAGCATCATCTTATGAGGGCGCTATTATAGCGGTAGCAGCATCCTTAGAAGGATCGGGTGGCAGTAGTGTAATACGCAGGGACACTAACAGAGGTACTCTCAGGTGTTAGTAGAGTACAAACTATACACCTGCATCTATATGCATGGATTTGAAGGTACTCTAGGTGATAATATACTAGCAGCTGGATAGTAGTTGTGCTGCAAGGGACTGGTGAGTCTGAAGCAATAACTGAAATGCGAGTTTGGATGTCCCCTTCGAACCGGAAATGGTTTTATAGACTCGAATTATAATGAGTAATAATTTTTTCATTTTCGATTACAAAATTCTACTGGCGGTTGCAGAATAATAATATGCTGCTTTATTACCAGTAAGTAAATTATGATGTCCAAATGGATTTTGTAGGATCTAAAATGACCCTTCTCAAGTTACATGCATTTGAGGCATTCCATTCGGGTGTATTAAAAGCTGAAAAATTTTCCTTGTCGGTAGGAGGGAACAATAGTATACAAATACAAACAAAAAATTCTGATTAAGTCTTATTTTCGATTTGGTATTCATTTTTCGATCGAAAAAAAAAAAAAAATGACCTTAAAGTTCGTGTGTCCCTTTTGCAAACCTTAAAATCAGATTCCTTTCAGACACCGGTATATATTATGTAGAAGTAGGTTATTCAGGCCTTTTCTTAGAATAATAAAACTGGAAACTTCTTTAAGATGGAGAAGGAAACTGTGCTATAGCTTTCCAGTGAATTTATTCGCACCTCGAAAAAAAAAATATCCAAGTCATTATCAGTACAAAGGGGAGCGTATTCTCGAGTGGCATGGGGTTAATTTACAAGGGGTATAAATTTCTTTTAAAACAAATACTCTGAGGTGTGTTACCATAAAATTTCATGTACATAATGTTGGAAGACAGTATTCTTTAACCACGCAAAATTTCGTGACGTTTGCAAAAGGGATATACAACCTTTTAAGCGCGGTTTGGGCTCTTTAGTTCTCTGTTGTCAACCACTTAAAGGGACTGTGCAGTACTGGTTTAGGTGGGGATTCATGTTTTGAACATTCCTAAGTGAGATACTGAGAAACCTCTTATGAAATATGAAAGATCATGTAACTTTAAGAAGGATTCTACGTTTATTTGATGAAAATTGGTTTTCAAATGGCCGAGATATCCAAAAAAGTGATAATGATAATAAAAGACTACAGGCCACGCCTTTTATTATGATCTCTTTGTTTCACCTTGTTTTTGGATATTTCAGCCATTTCAAAACCGATTTTTGTCAAATAAACTTTTGATACCCCTTAGAATCGCATGCTCTTTGACATCTCATAGAGTGGTTCCTGAATACCTGAATATCTCGCAAAACGTTAAAAGCTAAATCCTCACCTCAACCCAGTAACATTACTACAGCTCAATCTCTGAATTCCTTTAAGAATGAATTAAAATCATTTTTATTGAAACTTTACAACATCCAACAGAGTTAGTTTCCCTTTATCATCTCAGTCAAGTCATCATTCTTTTTTACATAAGTCCTCCTATTAAACTATGTCCCTGTCTGCGTTCTAAATATAACGATGTGTTTTTTTTTTCCTCCTGCATTCTTACCAACATAACTACGTATAAAAAATGTTTTGCATTACATTCAATCCAGCTTGTATTTTATCACTTATTTTACATTATGAAATCCAGATTGCTTGCGTCCACGATGGCACATGCTGTAGTTCCCTCTTTTTTCTCCCTTTTTTTTCCTCTCCTTTTTTCCTCTTTTTTTTCCTCTCCTTTTTTCCTCTTTTTTTTTTCCTTTCCTTTTCTCTCTTTTTCCTCATAGTGGGACCCTCCACTTCCATCCTCATCCTTAGTTGACTTGTATTATACGCTTTATGTATTTAACAAAGATGTAATCACATCTACTTTTCATTTTCATAATTTTCTTATGTACCTTTTCAAATTTTGTTCTGTATCACAAATATCCCGTGTATATGCAATGTACATGAATTTCTTTGTTCATTTTGATGGAGGTGAAAATAAAGTTGAAAGTTGAAAGTTGAAAGAACTGTAGTACACACCCTTTAAAGTACTAAGCAGTTTTAGAGATAATAATGTGGACGTAGAATCATACTATTTTGAAAAATAAGAATAAAAAGGAAAGGTTGGCGGCCAATATAATTAATGACACCATCAATATGAGTTTCATCTCAGGTCCGGTACATACAAGTGACTATAATCATGAGTACCTTTTAAACAAATATGCATTATGATAATGTGGGCTATAATTTAAGGCAAGAAAAGTGCTGTGAATTAACAAAGATGAAAGAAGGAGAGAGGGAGAGTGTGGGAGGAAGAGAGCGGGAGAGAGAATAAAGGAGAGAGAGAAGACAATAACGGAATAGATAATTGTTATGCTGCTGCACTCCAATACTATCTTGACCCTGAGACTTTGCATGGAGAGCCCGCATGCGTTCTGGTTGCACATGGAAATAGATCACGCAATGCAGCGTATAGCGACTAGAAACTAGGTCACCTACGTAAGGTTCCAATTTGATCCAAGTTGATATCCGTTGAAGGGATGTCCCTTGTACCGCTTTATCTAAAGAAAATGGGACATAAATTATTAGGTGATCCGAGTATCCTCTCGGATCACCTTCTGTATCTGTACGGATTCTTTCTTTTTTTTCTTTATTTCTCCCCAAAATTTGTGCAGAGGTTAACTCAGAAAGTGCTATGCCTATGAAGTTCAAACTTATACCATGTATGCATCATGTCCCAAAGACGACAAATCTAATGTATCATTGTGATCAGTCGACCGTGACGTCACTATGACGTCATTATATGAAAACACATTTTCATGCATATCTCATTAATGGAATTGTATATTTCAATGAAATTTACGTCACATATATTTCAAGCCAAGCGCATTTTAATCATATCCTCAAAATTTATTTTTATTTCAAAACGCGCGCGTACGCGCGCGTTGAAATATTTGTATGCTCAAATCCAGCTCAAATTTTTTTTGCACACGTTTCAGACCATTTGGAGCATTTTTTGAAAAATTGAAAAAATCGGACGGACGCGTACGCGCGCGCACATATACGCACGCACAGCTAATATGAAATAGAAATTTTCAATTTTTTCACACGGATCGGATGTCCGAAATGTCAAGGAATATTTCTACCAAGTTTCAAGTCGATCCGACTCAATATGACGTCATACGGGCCCGTCAAATTCAAAATTCCGCGCGTGCGTCAATGGGGATACACAGTGCAACTATGCCAAAAAACCGCCAATTTTAAATCGGAATTTACTCGTCAGGATGGACGGTGACCCCCCATTTTCTTTACATATTCTGACAGGTGATGAGTTGTACATGTCATTTCATGGACTGGCTATGCTGATAAAATGATAAAAGATATCAAATTTCTTAATAAAGTAAAAAAAGTAAATTTTCAAAATAACGTCATCAAATTTCAAGTTTACTCGAGCGTATCTCACTAATCCTTTGCCAATTTTCACCCAAATTTCAATATGTTGTAGCTTATTTAATGTTCTTTCATAAATGTATTTAAACAATTTTGATTTGATGACGACATTACCTCGAAAAAATGGATTGAAGGTAACCTTGTCAAATTTGACCAGTTTACGTGTAATCTCTATGGGAGTGCAATTTTTATGGAAATGAAAATTGACATGACTATCTTTATCGAGCACTAGCTCACTTATGCTTCGGTGAATTTCTCTAAGATTTTATCATGATGTAGCTGAGATGTAGGGCTATCGTAAGTGTGCCCTTTGTTTTTTCATACGTTGTCGGGATCACGTGAAAAAACTTGGTTGAAATTGAAGTTTATCTTCGATGTATTGCAATATTTCTTTCTTTTTGCATTTTTTTTGCAATAACTCAAGAAAAACAGCCCCTATCACCTTCATATTTTGCACATGTTAAGTTCATGTCACGAAAATTATTTCATAAAATTACAACTGCTTGATCAGACGCCATCTTGGGTATGTAAATTAGGGTCAAAGGTCATAAATGTTTCATCCTGTATCTTGGTGAATACATGTCCTATCTTTCCCATATTTTGCACACGTAAAGACTATGTTACAGGAATCATTTCATAACATAACCACTTTTTGCTCAGATGCCATCTTGTCTGTGCAAAGTGGGGTCAAAGGTCATAATGTACTTCTTTTTCTATCTTTGCTATGACGTGTTATCTCTATGGGAGCGAATTTTTTAGATGTGAAAATTGACATGATTGTCTTTATCGAGCACTATCTTACTTATGCTTCGGTGAATTTCTCTCAGATTTTAATATGTTGTAGCTGAGACTTTGCAGTCTCAGGACTTGAATCATTGATTAAAAAAAAAGATCGGATCACCTTAATTTGTCAGTGATGACAAATTACAATCTCTAGTTGAATATGGGTTGCGTCCTATCCTTCTTGCCTATATACCGCGCTCCATTTAATCTGCATCGAGACTCTCGATCGGTATTCAATTTTTACTTCAATTCAAATCAAGTTTTAATTCCAGTAAAAGAAAAACAAAACCATCAAATTCATTCTAATAATAATTGCACATAAAGTCAATGCCAAACAAATCATATGAACATACATGCTTGGTATATAGATACAGAGAGTGACCTCCCTGGTAATTGTGGTATATGATTCCAAAGACTCCTATATACAATACCATGATTATGTTCTCCTGAACACGGGGGTGGACAGTCCATAGGGATGATAAATGAGATAAAGTCGGATGATATTGGCAAAGACGCCCCCCCCCCCCCTCCGGGGGCATTTTAACTGGGCCTACTTCACCCATGCTCTCCCTCTCACTCTCTCTCTCAAGTTAACGTTGGGACATCTTGAGTTTCTTCCTCCCAAGTGTAAGTGAAGTCCATAAGTATCATTCCATTGTTTAGCATATTATACAATGTGTATGAAAAGTCCAAAAACAATGCAGTTCCCTTGCATTAATCTTGATTGATGCACGAACTAGAATGGAGCTTCCAACGACCCCAAAAATCTATTCCATTCACCCCATGATGATGTGGAAGCGCACGGACCACTTCACTCCCTGGTTCAAGATGTACTGACACCCCAAGTCTGAGATAGGAGCAAATTGTTTTCTTGACTCATTCAAGAGAGAGGCACCATCGTACACCTTGAGATGTAGCTCCAATTATTATTATCACAACGTGGTATGCTGCGTCATTGGTGTGGACGCATTGTACCTTTCCTCTCCATTTTCATTATCACTGCCCCGATAATGAGTGATGAAATTTGCGTTTTTAACGTGTCAAACCATCTTAATGTTTCTTTTGGCCTGTAAAGGAGAATGAGGGAAAAGTCCTGTAACAACTTGAGTTTCAGCCAAAGTTTGTGACTTTGTTGAAAATAATCTAACTTTGTGTCTGAACGCAGGGACCTTTTCGCGTCTGGAAAGAAATTTGAAGAGAGGAAATGAAGGTTTCTATTCTTAGTAGGAGCAAAGTGTGAGAATACTTTGCTGAAAGAAAGATTTCTCATCCTTGGGGAAAACAAAGAAGCTTGTATACAATTAGCAGGATTAGCAGCAGATCGAAAGAGACAACACTCTTTCGTTTGTGGTCTACTGGTTCCAGATATTTCGCTGTTGGTTTATTAGGTGTTCAAGCTACTTGAAATCATTGTAACAATCATTTTTCGACGATGCATGGATCATTACTCCACTGCTGACTAAATAGGATTGTCAAAGAAAGAACGCAAGTCAGCCAACAGCTGTCAGATTAAAGTTGGTGGAGGGTTGACAACGGGGTCTAGATGTGTGTATTTATTTCCTCTTCAATTTCTGCTCTCTCTAAAGAAGAGGACTCCTACCCGTGGAAAAAGCCTAACATTATAATTTTCCGTTTTAAAAACATGTGCAATCGATGCAACATTTATTTTTTTCGTTCGAAGACATTTTGAACATGAAATTAATCTTGCAGTTAACGCATTTCCCTTTTCTCTCTCTCTCTATCAGGAATATGGTGCGACAGACGAGTCCCTAAATCGTGGCGACGTTTCATTATAATCTCTATTACGGAAACGAATATTTGCGAAAAAAAATGAAATTAATATTATTATACCTGCTGAAAACAAATTTCAAATCAAATTTGTCGTTATTTTCAGTGGCTCCCAAATACCGACGTGATGTTTATTTCACATTCCGTACATTTTTTATTTACTAGAATAGAGCAGGTCCTATTACCTCGACGTTTAAGATCGTATTTCAGGGTCTGCCTTGTTTATATCTTTTGCGTTATATACCCTCACATGTATTTTTACTTCAGTTGGCACAGAATTTTGCATGTAGACAAACTCCTTTTATCGTTGTCTATACCACAACCATAACACTGATTTGCTGAATAGTTATATTTTCAAACGTTTATCATAAAATCCTTTATGGTTAAGGGACAAAAAAACAACAACAACATTAGAACGCGAAATATTTATTACTTATGGTAAAAAAAAACCTACCTTGCAATTTTGATTTCCTCATATAATGTGATGTAACGGTATATCCCCGAGGCGTGCCAACGATTCAGACGAAATTGCACGGCTGAACCTAAATGCAGTGAACAACCAAGACAAGAGCTGGTGATCCGATGGGTTACCTGCGACAAAATACGTTTCCCGTCTGCATAAACGGCCTCAGAGTTTCATTTGCTGCTACAAAACGAGAAGAGAAGTTCTGCGCGGACGAAACAGAAGAAAAAAAGGGCAAGAGATGAGAATACACGTAATTTATAACAGTATGTGATTGGTGACTCTAAATAACATCTAAATAAATGGATGTATGTAGGTCACAGTTTGTGCAGCCTCTTTTGAACAAATGCCATCAATAAAGGTTTACCACAGCTCTGTAGACGACAACACAGAAGGACTGTACCATTATAAACTCATGTAGAAAGGTCGATAAACGTCACATGTACAAATTCTTCATTTTTTTCTGCAAACTGACCGGCCCTCGATAGAAGACTTAATGAATGGGGAAAATGTAAGAATAGAATTTCCTTTTTTAGAAAGCTTTAAAAAATACCTTATCTGAAACTTGCTATATAGATTGACCATTGCCGACCCATTTCTCTATAATATCACGTATACGAAAATGCAGTTTGTATTGAACAAATATGTTTGTAGATCACATTGTAACCTATTTCAAAAGTCAAAACAAAAACTTTCTAATTATCCGCCATAAATATCTAGCGAGCTTTTAGCAACACGATTAGAGCCCGCTTCAGTACCTTCAGCGTAATACCCAGGGAGGTGAAATGGTGTATCAGTGACTCACTGTACACAATGTTTTAAATGTTGTCATGTATCGTTACGTAATGCTCTAGTTATTTGTCGATGGGTACGTGAGCCAGCACATGTTAAGTAGGGCATCGTGTCCTAGAAAAATTCGTAATATTGTTGAGACCAACAAGCCCTACTTTGGGATTGCTACTGTCACGTCATGGCTATTTTTGTTTTATGAAAGTTATGGTATAATTATCACTCTGTTTTGCGACTTGTGATAATTATACATCATCAAAACACTGTATTGCATAATTTCCTTTTTTTTTTTGAAAGTGTGAAAAGTACGAGAGAAACGACTGGGAATGTTAGGCTAAACGTTTGAGACGTAACCTTGAATAACGTGCATAGGTGAGGTCACCAAAGTGTGCTTGCAGGTAGCTCGCGCTGACGTTAGCATACGTGTGCAGGCACCCTTTTGTCTATCAGCACGAATTACGATTGATAACACTATAGTCAAGGAGAGAGAGAGAGAGAAAGAGAGGGGGGGGGGGGGGGGGAGGGGTGAGGGAGAGAGGGAGGGAGGGGAGAGAGAGAGAGCGAAAGACAAGGGGGAGCCAAGAGTGCTCGTACCTTGTTTTTCATGAATCACGGAAGGCTATAGTATTAGATTTTGCTGAAGGGCCCTTCTTACAAATAGATCACGATTGAATGTTCATAATGAATTTAGCTCGAAAGTAGGTCACGTTCCTGATCCGTTACTATCCTTATCAAGTTATTAACCCCAACCTGATGTGCGTTATTTCATCTCTTCTTATGACATACTCCTCAATTTTGATGATTAAATCCATACGTGCAATATTAATGCAATACAGACGAGCAAGCCCACTTCAAACGCAGAGCTGAAGTGGGTTGTCAAAGAGCGGCGAATGTCTGCGAAGGTAGCGAATCTTATAGGTTTCGTTGGGGTTCATAAACAGTCGCAATCAAGTTCGTAAACAGCTGCAATCAACTTAGCAAACAATTTTCATCGTTGCAAACAGTTTTTCTTGTCACAAAGAAATTTTAACGTGTTTAAAATTTCTTTTTGCGACAAGAAAAAAAAAATGTTTGCAGTGAAAACTGTTTGCGAATTTGATTGCAACTGTTTACGAATCCTGCATGGTGAAACTTGAAATGAGCTGAAATTCGCTACGTCCGGAAGAAACATTCGCCTCTCAGTGAGATACTGCCTTTAAGGAGGGGGGGGGGGGGGGAACGTAACAAACAAAATCATGGTGTTTGCATGATGTTCATTATTCCCGTAACGCGTTAATATAACTAATGAGCGTAGCCCTTGATAGAGACGGTTTTTAAAACAACAATTTAATATTACACACCTCATTTTGTCATTGTCGTTTATTCTTTACACATAATTTGAGGGTGGTTTTCTTCTTATACAAAACATTCCCTGCGCCCAACGCGATATCTAATCATTGTTTCGACTCGTAAACGTCTTTGATTTTGAGTTTGTTGGTTTTCAGGCTATATGTTACGTCACGCCAAACTGGGTCTGTTACAGGTGTCAGTTGGTTTTTGGTGTATTTTCACGAAACAATGCTATTAGTGTTGCCAATAGGATCCAAATCAGATGACCTGTTTAGATTGTATAATTTCATACACAAATTTTTGTTCTCTCTCTCTCTCTCTCTCTCTCTCTCTCTCTCTCCCTCTCTTGACATGGAATAAAGAAAAGTATTTTTGGCGCTAATCATCATTGTGTTTTGTTGAATGTTAGTTGTTATGCTCACTCATAATGTATTGAAATATAAAGGTATAAATGAACTTTAAAACCGGCGAAAATCCAGTGGACTTTAGAAATTGCTTTGGGAGATTTTTTTTCCCTCACGTGTGAGAGTATCATTGCCTTGTTACTTCCAAGGGAAGTCTATGGAAAGGAAGAAATCCCGAGGTTTTCGCTGCCAAAGTAAACGCCAAGCATTCACTTGAGGAAAGGTTCCCCCTCTAAACTCGGAATTGGGTCCATATACATGATGTTGTTTGCTGCTAATGTTTTATGAAGACTGGTTTCCCTGAAAAGTGTAGCGAAAGTGCTCATATTCTTGTAAGACGATCCTCTAATCAAAACACACTGGGAAGTCCTAATAGACGTTCAAGGCTGAGTGTAATACGAGAAGGTAAACTTGTTTTGTCTGTCTAAAGTTCACCTTTGCTGCAGTCTTTCATTATCGTTTCACAAAAATGAAAAATGAAAACTGTGGCGGGATTCATCAGATCATAACAAGATGGAACGAAATACAGGGTCTCCGCGCTGATGATGTGACCTACGCAGATTAATTATATAGATAGATATCATCATTTTTAGGCATACAGCAATTATTGTGATAGGTTGTGTAGGCCTATTATATTACCAATCTTTGGTGGCCATGATCAGCTGTTCCACTTATACAGATGAATGTCATCAATTTAGGTTCCAACATTTAAAGCGAAAATCGCATAATGTTCAACTTGATTTAAGTAAATAAAGTAAAATCTAAAATAGCACAATGCATTCAAAGAAAAATAGGTTCGACTGTGCACCTTTACCAGTGTCACACTGGGAGCAACTTTACGGGTGCAACTTCGCACTTTTTACACCGGAAAAGGTGCAAATTTGCACATTTAAGGTACTCTCATTGTGACACTGTTCTGAAATGTGCAAGGTTGCACCCGTTAAGGTGCTCCGAGTGTGACACTCGTATATGTGTAAAGTTGAACCTATTTTCCTTTGAATGTGGAAGAAGAGAAGGATATATTTTTCCCTGCTTGAATTCATATCAAGAGAATATTTATATGGGATCTATGTGCAAGATAATGAAAGACTTCTGCGACGTGGTGATCACACCTCATCTTGATTTCCGTAGATTGGAAATCAATCTATAAGATTGTGGTGAGGGATCAATCCAAAATTACATTGAGAAAAAAAAAGTAACTTCTAAATTTATTACATTGAGATTTTCAGTCTAACTTTGGATTTATCCCTCATCACAATTAAAGAATTCAGAGAACGACAACGATCAATATCATTGTTCTGGGAAAACGTGTATACTCTCCAAAATTTCGTAACCGTCTTATTTATTCGATAATAAATTTTGCCCGAATTGATAAAATTGATTTTTTTTTTTTTTACTAAATTCAAGTTTGATTTAGTTTGATTTACGTAGATGTGGGGCAACCAATCAGTTGCAAACATTTCATATGTGCCCAGTCTTTAAAAAAAAATGCACTGTTCTGCTATAGGACAATTTGAGGTTTCAGTTTTTCGTGGTCAACTTTGAACATGAAATGGCTATCAAGATAGATTACATTTCGAGAACTGGGGTCATAAAATTGATGTACTGTAGCTGTCGTATATACGTCGAGCAAGCTCGGAAATCTTTCTAGTCACCTTCCTTAGTTATGACAGTTTTAGGTTGTTGACGAAGAGTCTTCAGTAGAGTGATTTGCAGACATATCCACCAGTCGTACCCGTCTACGCAGACACTTAAATCGAATGTTATGGTATGCTTGTTAAATGAGTCATTATTTTCACGTCACTGAACCTATTCGTCTTTGAAAACTCCCCAAGACGCCACCCAAATTAGTGCTACTGCTATTGTGCTGTGGTTTAAAGGGATAAAGATCGTGATTGTTCTGTCACGGTAAAATGGTTCGAGATGGTGCAGGCTTGTATCCTAATTGACGGGCGATATCGGCAAATGTGCTGGGTCGGATAAAATGACTTGATCGATAAAACCGAAGGTCGGCGGTGTAGCCTTTTTGCTGAATACACATTTCACACCTGTATACATTTAATGTCGCACGCACGCCGAATATGTAAACATTGCTAATGCCACGATCGATACCTACGAGACCGGCTAATCCCAGTCGAAGGTTATCATACAATTATTATTCTTCGATCGTTCCTGCGATAGCTTGGATATCGAACAAAAACCTGTTCCACTCTCTCAATTCAAGCTTAGCTGTGACGTCGTTATGACAACGTAGGCTCGAGTCGACATGAAAAGAAGAGGAAAAAACCCAGGTCTGTTACATAACTTGCAAAAACAGTGAGGTTCGAGCAGGGAGGTGGCAGACAGTAGAAATGGTTGTAACCCCATGGAGCTCCCTATCTCCATGGCAACACAGCAAGCTGTCGGAAGCCATGCACCGAAGAAAGATACTGTACTTTCAAATCTAAATTTGGAGCGTGCTCTCCTTTAAAAGCAATCTTCCACAGTAGGCCTAATAGCCATAGTTTCAGCATTACCAGGGAGGTGACTCACCTCCCGGGTATTACCAATAATGCAACTAGTTTCAACTTCTGAGAGATACAAGCTTATTCCGCAGGAAAGAATATAGGCCTATGAATAACAAGTAAATTGGCATGACAGCAACTTAGACCATCAGAATGATGATGAAATGCAAGGTAGGTTTGTGTATCCGAGAGCTGATGTTAGACACTGTGATATAAAAGTTATCGATTCTCATAAACGTGTCAAGTTAATCATTGTTGTCACTGTCCAATGTTGCTTGAACATGGCAGATTTGATGCAGGCAATTCATATCATATACAGTATACATAAAATAATGAAATTGCTCTTAGGTGCCACTACACCCTTGAAACCTCCTCGTAAAGAAGACTACCCCAGCTCGAAACGTCTGCAGAATATCTGCTCGCCAGACAAGGAGAGGAGTCAGAAGCTGCCCTGGAGAGTCAACATCAGCACACGCATGGCTGTCTCGAGAGGATATTCGTGTTCAGTGAGCACGGTGTTACGTAATATTAAGACGTGTTTTCCAGACACGGACTCCTCTTTTGAAGGACGGAAGGAGTGTGTCCTATGAAGGAAACCGATCTCGTTTATCACATTTATATCTCCGTCTACCTATTTTCGATTCAATTCAATCAGATTCGATTCGATTTTATTGTCCATTATCTATCTTTATATATTTCCTCTCCATCTAGCCATCAATCTATTTGTCTGTAGTGTATCTATGGCCTATGTGTCAGCTAGTACTGAAAATCACTACAAATATTTTAAAATTGAGTGATGTACTGGTTTATGACGAGTGCTTTTGTTAAAGAAACTGAATACGTTGTGCACTTGAGTCGTGTCGTCTGATACAGAAAGCTTTATCTTGGAACGAAATGTGGAAGTGCTTCAAAACAGTTCTAAGAAATCGTCTAAATACACGTTTTGTATAGCCAAGTTAAAACCTATTTGCAACCACATAGGTACTTAATAGGTAGAGAAAGCCACCGAGTTAGCGTGAAGCCATGGTTTCATGGGCTGGACAAGTATGAAACCACCTCTCAAAGTGAGAAAAAAGGTGCTAACCAAAATCGAAGCTAGCAAAAGGGACATTCTACACTGGAACGTGAAGATTGGCTCGAGTTTGGATGGAATATGCCACTAAGTTTGACTACTATCGACTATGCATGATTTGGTGTTGAGTCATTCATTTTTGAACATCTTGTGTCAAATGAACCACGTTGATTTAACCAGGGACCTCCCTGATGACAGCGACGCCTTTTTACCACATCTATAAGGGTCCTTCTCATTGATCTAATGAATAATTTACGCAAACAACCCAGAACACCGAGTACGGTACACAGAAGAATCGATAAGAGGGCGTTTTCAAGGTCGCCCCTACAAAGGATCTCTGCATTATTCATGAGTAGGCGTTTTAGCACGAGTGACATTTACAAGATTGGAAAGGGGCACGTTTTCGTGTTTGAGGATGGGGAACAATACATTTCAGAACCAAACTCGTTGTACAAGTACCATTTTTTTGGATCCAAAGTGCAGCTACGACAGAATCCCATATTTTATAATCATTATGAGAAATTGTAGAGTGATTGGGCATGAGATATTTTTGCATTATGACATAATAATGTATTATGTGTTTATGTACAGTAGGTGTATGTATGTGTGTATGTGTAGGTGTATGTGTGTATGTATGTACGTGTATATGCGTGTTTGGTTTGGGTTTTAAGGAACGGCATTTCATCGCATTCAAAGCCCTTTATTCATGGCACGTTACATAATCTCTACCAACACACATATAGGCTACACATTATGACTTTGTTTTTGAGTTTTAAATCAACAAAGTAATGTCGGTGCATCGACGGCAACTTCTATTCAGTGAATGCAACGGTAGTGATTTAAAGGTACCGATATATTTGATGTAATATCCATGATCTGGAATTCTTTAAAGATTAAAAATATTAATCTAATGACAACAACCAAAACATATAAAATATTATATGGTTTATAAGAATCTCTTCATTCAGTTGGCGCCTGACAGAGGAATCCAGACCCTTTTTACAGTTACCTGGGACATCTTCGGTGTTATCTCACTTTTTGCCTTTGGAACCCCAATTAGTCACCGTAAATCTGTCTGGGTTAATATGTTCAAAGAGAGGCTCTCTTGGCTCCCTCTTTTCATGGTCAAAATGTTGATGCCTCTACTTCAAGTGGTGTGATGTCGAAACAGACGAGGACGTAGAGATGCATTGGGTGATAGCCACTGTAAACAAAGACATCGGGGTGGAGGAGCGGATAAGTGAATAATAATATGTCTGGCTGCTTATCCCCTTGGTATTAGCCTCTAACATTCTATTTGTCTCTTCTCGGAAAAACTCCTTTGGTCTGTGTATGGGTTTCACGGTCAAAATGTTGACGAGTCTTCATTTTATTTGCGTTGACCAGGTCAGAATGGTGTAAAATATAATGAGGTCATAGTTCATTTTGGAGGCACCAATGTCTTGACTCGTTGACCCTTTGAGTGCCACGCTTATTTGAATGCTACGCTTATTTCCTGTCCATAGGGAAGTATGTGAAATTTGTGCACACTTGACTCATTGGCACAGAAATGATTTAATAGACAAACCACATTTTCTGTCATTTCATCGAAAGAAATAATTCTTCCTCCCTCTTCCTCCCTCGTTGATCTCTTCTTGATCAAGCTCGTAGTCCTTTTCCTCCTCTTCATTCTCCTTTGTAATATCCTCATCATTCTCATCCTTCTCCTCCAACTCCTCCATCACTTTCCTCTCCATCTTCTTTATCTTCTTCTCCTCGTTCTAATCTCCTCATCTTCCTCGTCGTCAAATTCAATTCAATTCAATTATTATCTCCTATATGATATACTCATGAGGTGGAACACCCTTGACAGACAAAAGAGACTGATGGGTGCAATGGTGTGGCCAAAAATCGTTTCAAAGTGTTCATTGAGGGGATGAGACAAATTGGGAGAAGGTGAGAGACATTCATTTTTATTTTAAACTTAGCCCAAGAGACTTTGGCAAAGAACGAGAAAATGATGCCTCATGATGGCAGAAGGGATATTGTCATTGATGGAAAACAGACAGATGATTATAGAGAAGGGTGGCGCCCTTTCCACCTCTCTGATCAGAGATTTACAAGGACAGGAATACAGATGGTCAAATAAAAAAGAAATGTGAAGAAGCAAAAAGTACTTGTTGAATAATTACGGTCCTGTTTACCTTTGGGAACAGTGATTATTTTCTTCAATAAAGATATGACATTTAATGCAATGTGTATAGGTCTGTTGTACCACAAAACATCCTATCATATAAAATTTTCGCGATAAAGCCTAAAATATAAGGAGATATCTGTATTTTTCTCATTCAAACCGTAACTATAGACGGTTTAGTCTGGAAACATTCTTGTTATAACTATTGGTCACATTTTGTATACATGTATACTTAACATCGATTTTACCGATTAGAATTTTTACTGCGGCTGTTTCTATCCCTAACTCACACTTTAGAACTATTCTAAGGCACTGATGCTGGGTTTTTGTTTCATCTGCAAATGGTAGGAACCTAAATTATGTCTTTAATAGAGGAAAATGGAAGGTCATTTTGGTAACATGTGTATAAGAGGATAAATGAATCAGTGTACAGTGTACAGTGACGGGGCGATCGCCCCGTCTCACTGTCGTACAGGCATGCTATAACCTGGAAACATTAAACTGCACATTACTTGAATATGAGACCATTCTGAAGCAAATAATTTTCACACAACGATAAATATAGAATGTACTCTTCAATGAATCCACAAGGATTGGAACAATCATCCCCCAGCATTCCCACTAATTCCCACTGATCAGGTACTAGTCATCCCCTTTAACACCGTGTAGATATTATAGATGGAGAATTATCTACAGATGTGAGACTTAGAGGGGTGAGCCGTCATTTTTACGTATCTTTGAAAGAGACTGAATAAAGAGAACTGTTCGTAGATTGCTAAACAACATGCTGCTGTCAAATGTGATCAATTATTAAAAAATGATAATTGTGCAGCATTGATTATTGCGGTGAGAAATACCAATTACGAGTCGGAGTGCGCGCGGCCAGTGATGCCTTTCTAAATTATATATATATATATATATATATATATATATATATATATATATATATATATATATATATATATATATATATATAATTATTAGAAGAAAGAGTCTCAAGTACGCCATGGATCCAACGATTACACAAAAATTTTATTACAAAATTTTCGGTCTGCCTCAGACCTTCGTCAGTGCAAAGACAATGATGGACAATGATAAACATGAATCATAACAACAATGCTATGCGCGTCATGCGCGTAGTGCGTTGCCCTGGAGCTGCGTTGTCAAGGAGAGCGCTGATACGTATGGGGGTATGGTAGAAAGTGAAATCTCAATGAATACTGAACTCAGACTCAACAAAAGTTTCAAGTGCTTGTTTGAATCATACTATGCTATATATACTCTTTATAAAAATACATAGCTTTATATACGTCCTTGTAATAATAGACTTTAGCGACTCTATTTTTTTCGTAGATAAACTTCGAAGAAAAGACGCATATAAAGCATTGATTACAAATGGAGAAGAAATTAAAAGGAATGAGCTAATAATACAACTAGTTATTAGAGCATCTGTTTACTGTAAAAATAAAAATTGTATATATATATATATATATATATATATATATATATATATATCCCTAGTTGGCACCTTAGGGAGACATATTGGGGGAAGTGTCTTCATTAGGGAGACAACTGGTCATTAAGGAGACAATTTTCGTGTCTCCATTGCGTAAACTGCCATTGAACATGTATATAATAAATTTGCATATAAAACAAACGGCAATGTCTTCCAAATGACCCATCTAGGAGTATATATATATATATATATATATATATATATATATATATTATACGGATAATCAAGACATCATATCAAAAAAATAGTGTTCAGTACAAATATAATGAAATCTCAACATTAACTCAATTAAAATCTAACTCAACAGTTCCGAGCGTATGTGTATATTATATGCATGCCAATGTATGCTATATATACTATATATAAATACATTACTTTATGTATACATCCATGTAATATTTGACTTTTGTGACTCCAAAAAAGCATGTAAAGACGCCTATCAAGCATCAGTCAAGCATCAATTACAAATGGAGAAAAACATGAAAAAATAAGCTCATAATAATCATAACCAAATATCGAAGCATCTGTTTACTGCAATGGTGAGAATATGATAAATTTGCGGATAATCAAGACATCATATCTAACATAAAAGGTAAGTGGTCAATGCGAAAGTAATAAAATCTTAACATTACCTTTTGTAAATAATGGAAAATATGCATATAATATAGGTCTAGTCTCAGATTCTTAGAGATTCATTTCTTCACTTCTTGTAGAAAGAGAAACTGCTTAACCATCCAAGGTCCTTGTTGAGTCCTGTTTCAAAAGACCTGGTTTGGATGATGAATTTCATTTCAGCCAATTTTCTGGCTTCTCTGTCTTTGAAATTAGTGCCGATGATACAGAATTGCAGATCCCGAATTGAGTGGTTGCCTGAGTTGAAATGTTCGGCAACTGGTAGTGATGACTTGTGCTGAATTGAATTTCTGTGATTGTTGAAACGAAGTCTGAACTTAGTACCTGTTTCCCCGATATACTTCGCGTTAGGGCATTTTGAGCATGAGATGCAGTAAACCACATTTGGGGTGTCACATGTGGCGTGAGGGGTAGAGACAGAGAAGCCAGGAGTTAGATCTACTTTTTCAGAGGTGAGCATATGGGCACAGATTTGGCAACGGCTTTTGCCACATGGGCGGTTAGCTTTCTGTTTTTGTCTCTTTGAGATTGAGCTCTTTACCAATAATTCTCGTAGGTTTTTCGGTTGTTTTTGAGCGTTGATGGGGGGATTCGAGAACGTGGCAGGGAGAGATTTGTCAAGAGATAGGTATTTCCACTCCTTGTTGATTTCGTTAATCAACGCTTTTGTGGAGGGATGATACGTGGTTACAAGAGGTAGCCTGTCAGATGGTTTAGCAGTTTCGCTTTTACTCTTGAGTTACTCAAGAGTAAAAGCGAAACCATCTGACAGGCTACCTCTTGTAACCACGTATCATCCCTCCACAAAAGCGTTGATTAACGAAATCAACAAGGAGTGGAAATACCTATCTCTTGACAAATCTCTCCCTGCCACGTTCTCGAATCCCCCCATCAACGCTCTAAAACAACCGAAAAACCTACGAGAATTATTGGTAAAGAGCTCAATCTCAAAGAGACAAAAACAGAAAGCTAACCGCCCATGTGGCAAAAGCCGTTGCCAAATCTGTGCCCATATGCTCACCTCTGAAAAAGTAGATCTAACTCCTGGCTTCTCTGTCTCTACCCCTCACGCCACATGTGACACCCCAAATGTGGTTTACTGCATCTCATGCTCAAAATGCCCTAACGCGAAGTATATCGGGGAAACAGGTACTAAGTTCAGACTTCGTTTCAACAATCACAGAAATTCAATTCAGCACAAGTCATCACTACCAGTTGCCGAACATTTCAACTCAGGCAACCACTCAATTCGGGATCTGCAATTCTGTATCATCGGCACTAATTTCAAAGACAGAGAAGCCAGAAAATTGGCTGAAATGAAATTCATCATCCAAACCAGGTCTTTTGAAACAGGACTCAACAAGGACCTTGGATGGTTAAGCAGTTTCTCTTTCTACAAGAAGTGAAGAAATGAATCTCTAAGAATCTGAGACTAGACCTATATTATATGCATATTTTCCATTATTTACAAAAGGTAATGTTAAGATTTTATTACTTTCGCATTGACCACTTACCTTTTATGTTAGATATGATGTCTTGATTATCCGCAAATTTATCATATTCTCACCATTGCAGTAAACAGATGCTTCGATATTTGGTTATGATTATTATGAGCTTATTTTTTCATGTTTTTCTCCATTTGTAATTGATGCTTGACTGATGCTTGATAGGCGTCTTTACATGCTTTTTTGGAGTCACAAAAGTCAAATATTACATGGATGTATACATAAAGTAATGTATTTATATATAGTATATATAGCATACATTGGCATGCATATAATATACACATACGCTCGGAACTGTTGAGTTAGATTTTAATTGAGTTAATGTTGAGATTTCATTATATTTGTACTGAACACTATTTTTTTGATATGATGTCTTGATTATCCGTATAATATATATATATATATATATATATATATATATATATATATATATATATATATATACTCCTAGATGGGTCATTTGGAAGACATTGCCGTTTGTTTTATATGCAAATTTATTATATACATGTTCAATGGCAGTTTACGCAATGGAGACACGAAAATTGTCTCCTTAATGACCAGTTGTCTCCCTAATGAAGACACTTCCCCCAATATGTCTCCCTAAGGTGCCAACTAGGGATATATATATATATATATATATATATATATATACATTTGTTATTTTTACAGTAAACAGATGCTCTAATAACTAGTTGTATTATTAGCTCATTCCTTTTAATTTCTTCTCCATTTGTAATCAATGCTTTATATGCGTCTTTTCTTCGAAGTTTATCTACGAAAAAAATAGAGTCGCTAAAGTCTATTATTACAAGGACGTATATAAAGCTATGTATTTTTATAAAGAGTATATATAGCATAGTATGATTCAAACAAGCACTTGAAACTTTTGTTGAGTCTGAGTTCAGTATTCATTGAGATTTCACTTTCTACCATACCCCCATACGTATCAGCGCTCTCCTTGACAACGCAGCTCCAGGGCAACGCACTACGCGCATGACGCGCATAGCATTGTTGTTATGATTCATGTTTATCATTGTCCATCATTGTCTTTGCACTGACGAAGGTCTGAGGCAGACCGAAAATTTTGTAATAAAATTTTTGTGTAATCGTTGGATCCATGGCGTACTTGAGACTCTTTCTTCTAATAATTACAACATTCGAAGTCCAACACGTGGAAAATTCCAAGATGAACATATATATATATATATATATATATATATACATACATATATATATATATATATATATATATATATATATATATATATATATATATATAGGGAAGGGGGCTCATGAGATGATGCGAAGCAAATTATATACATTGTATTGTCATGAAATACGGTCTTTCCATAAAAGTATTCTGAGACCTCCTCATTATTCGTCAATACTTTCTTCACTTATAAATTCTAGGAAGCCTAATTATTCTCTAATCCCTGTCTATTATGAGTCGGTATTGTGATCAATATGGCTTTTTTCATGCTTGTTAATTAGCTTGGTCTACTTTTTTTTTCAAACCATCAACTCTCCCAGTCTTCTCTTGAAATATTTGCTTTACGATTTTCGCCTTTCCCTCACAATCTGTTTGAGTTACCAAACAGGCAAAACGGCAATGCTCGGAACGAGTTTTTCTGTCGATATTGATAAGCATTCTTTGATTTTGTTTATTAATTTCCATATGTTTAAAATAGATTAAAAACGAACACTCTTTAAAAAAGTACTAATAATTCACTCTGTAAAATTGTACGTTTCATTTAATAGTATGTGGACTTTTTATAGCGCATTAAATGACACCCCGAACTCTCCACAATTGCATTGTGCGTAGATGTTCCAAAAAGTTCCGTTGAAGAGGTGAATCGAGGTTTGTTGAAACTAGTGTAAGTATTTTCAATATTTCTTTTTTTTTTTTTTTCAATGTAGGTTTTTTATTGTCCAAGAATTTTTATTGACGAATTTGTCCGGTAACTAATGTCTCACACCTGTAAATAAAAACTGGACCAGCCCGAACGTCACCCCCCCCCCTTTTTTTTGTACCAAAGACATCGAAATAAACAATGGAAACATACAAATAGAGAATAACCCATTATATATCAAAGCCTATTAAAAAACAACAACCTAAGTAAGTGTTGTGGTTATGAGAATGAATTCCACTACGTCGTGTACCTCATTTGGAAACTTCACCTGCCTTCTTTAATTCTTCTTCTTCTTCCTATTTTTTTTTTTTTTTTTTTGGGGGGGGGGGGGGCTGGGCTACCTATGTTTAGGGGTATAGATTTGAAAAAAAAAAGACATGACAATTTTCAGTGGTAAAAAACTAGTCTTTCTTTCAAGGGGAATTCCGGATCAATCAGATTAAAAAAAAAAGAATGAGACCTCGAAAGCCTAACAGCAAAACTTTGATTAAAATGGGATTAGAAGTAAGGAAGTTGCACATTAAAAATTTTTGAACATTCTCTCTTTTTATCAAAAAAGGTTTTGAATAAAACTAATTGTGATGAATAATTGATATGTAAATGAGTGCGCAGATGATGTCTAAAGTAATAGCGAAAATTTAATTCTCCTGATATAAAAGACAGTGTAAAACATTATGTTATTCCTATAGCTGAATGTTCAAAATGATGATTAGTCAGATGTCGGATTTGAGACTATTATAGAGCATGATAATTCTGTAAACAAATACTCCATAAATTTAAAAAAAGAATGATTTTCAAGGTCTTATCTTGTGTACAAACGATATTGCAAGTTGCGACGCCATGAAATCATGAACTCACCATTCTGCATATACTATTGACTGTTAAAGAACAACTGTTTCTTAAAAATGAGCGATACTTCACAATAACTTTCTTTGTTACATAACAAGGAATATTCATGAAGTCATGATTAAAAACATCCCATATTTTCTTATCATTTTCTTTCCCTTTCAAGGTTTATTCTCAGATATAATCACAAATTAAAAAGAATAAGGTTAACTCATTTCGCGAAGAAACTTTTCATAATAAATTTTTATTTTAACGCGTGTTTCTATGGAGATTATTTACAGCCAATACAGGTGAACAGAGAACCCTTCATTTCAAGAAAATTAACATTTGGTAGACTGCAACAGAAAGCAGAATCACAGACGCTGCCATCAACGTTGATAAGCTAAAGTCTCTTTGTTTTCGCTGAACCGCCTACCGGTGATGTTCAGGGCGAGTGCGAGTACTAGATAGAGTGACTCTCTGACTGCTAATAATGTCATCAGCGAAATTGTCATTGCACGGCAGACAACAATCACAGACAGTAGTCAGGATGAGGGACGTTTCAGAGTATTTGAGTGAGCAGAAACGGAGCAATCCAGACGTTGCGGAGATCTGGAATGACATCGAAGAACTTTATAATAAGAAGTGAGTGTGTTATTTATACAACTGTGATGACTTGAACCTAAAATGAATGACGAGTTACTCTTCAGTGCCGCTGCTACTCTGCCGTGAGTCAGCTGGTTACATCGTATGCTAATATGGGCGATGTTATGATCCATTTAGCGGCAGGATTTTCCGGTCACGCGGTATTCACCTCTAACGTTACCTGGTCTGCTGTGTCCACCTGTCCTGTCTTGTTTTCCGGGCCTCTGGAAGGACAATAGTCTTGTTAATACCCTCCCATTTTCAGCACGCTCCCACTGTAGCCTATGTCGAACTTGAATACCTTGACGTCCTTGTCTTCTTCATTGCAGTAAACTATAAAGTCCTAACGTCAACGTGAACGTTAAACAAGTTACTGTTACATGTAACATTAACGTTAGATCTATTGTTAGAGTAAAATATCCCGTTTGCGGCAGTTTAAGCATTGTTAAGAGTTTTTCCAACTTGTAAACAAATCAGGCAAATTATTTTCAACCATTTCATATATCATAGACAAGATAATTCATTAACGCAATTGTTTTCATGAAAGAAATTTACCTTTGACCAACGCAGTTTTCATGATTTACCAGGGCAAAACCCGGCACAATTTTCGCCAATAAGGGCGATGTGCGACGTAGTATTTCTGCTTGCGGCACGATGTACAATCCCTATGCAATACGCGCGTGCTCCGCGATCTTTAGCTGAACGCCTTCACATGTCTCGCAAACATTGCGTAAGCGCCAATTCCCATTGCGAAAGCACGTGAAAATAGCGTGCGCACATGCATTGGCCGCAAACAAGATCGCACTTCTGGCGGTGTTGTTGATGTCTTTCTCGTGTTTTTCCCATTTTTTTCGATGGTAACATCCACTTTCTGAAAAAAATGGCGGCCCACATCGGCTCGCGAAAATTCTATTTTACGTGAGGATATGTTTTCAAAATCCATGAACATTGAGAAAACGAAAAAAAATCGAGTTTCTTGGACCATTGTTTCTTAACTGTTATGTTAAGAAGTACCGAAAATTTCATTTTGGATGCGATATGTTGTCATTTAGGTGAGAAAATTTCACTTTCGTCAGAGATCGTGCCCATTTTATCGGTTGGTTTTTGTTGATTGCTAGTGTGTTAGTATATGTGTAGTGTGCATGTAACAGTGCAATGCTGTGTTTAGCTGTATATTACCGTGTATGTTGTACCTGCCGCGAACGGCTGCACGGCCGCTTACTGACGCAGTTACTCTATATAGAAAAATGATAAAAGACTTCTCTGGACAGATGGATTTTTCTGTCTAAAACTCACCCTATAAAATTTGTCAAATAACTCTAACTAGTACGAGATCGAGAGTTTCATTCTACGTTTGTAGACACTCTAATGTAACATTGGTTATTCAGTAGGACCTAGGCCTAGCCAGGCCTAACCTATTATAGAACCTTCTAATTGCATCTTAGTCTTCAAAGTAAAATTTACTAGAAAAGAAGTTGCAGAAAATCTTGATTGCCTGAAATGCTGCTCTGTACACAAGCAATCGGCACAGCACAGTATGAATACGTATCCTTCATTCTGAGTGTAGCGATGACAGCAGCTTTTTCTATGGTGTCTCAAGTGAAAAGCTAAAATTTGTTTTTTCCTTGTTTTCCCTCAGCCAAGTCATGTGGTAGTGGAACATGTTTGTAGCTTCTATACAAAGCGTTTGATCCTGGTGTTTGTGTAGCCCCTTACATGTAGGTCTTTCCTTTCTCTTCTAAAATTTGTCTTCTTTCATTTTCAAGTATTCCTAACTTTCCCTTTCCTTCCTATAACAAGTGTACTTCCTTTGTGGATTTCTTGTTATCTACCCTCTGCAATTTCCTATTTGATTTTACTGTTTGCATTTAATTGTTCTTTGTTTCCTTCTTGGGTTATCTTTCCTTTCATCTACCTTTCAGAGTTTCCTTTCTTTCCTCTCCAATATCTTTTTCTTATATTTCAGTCTGATGTATCTCTTTTCTTTATTTCCTTTTCAACCGAGGCCCTACCACTTTCTTTCCTTTGTATTCATCTTTGCTTTCATCCAAATTTGATTCATCATGATGCATTATTTGCTTTCCACTTTTCTTTTCAAACATATTCATCTGTCCCTTGCTTTCCTTTATAATGCAAGTTTTTCTTCTTTCTTGCCTTTCATGATCTTTTTTTTTTTTTTAATTTTAAGTGTACTTTCTATTTTGTAAACCTTTTGTTTCACTTTTCCTGGTTTACTGTTTTAGTATCTTTTCATTCATTTTCTTCCCCCCGTTTCCCATTCTTTCTCTTTATATTCTTTCACCCTTGTCTTGTAACCACATTTTTCACAATCTTCTTTCATTCACACACTCACACACACCCTCACACAAACACCCACACACACACACACACACACACACACACACACATAGACATACAACACAAACAACAACCCCAAACCTAAATCACTTGCTACCGCAAAACTTGGTACAAGCTGAGGGAGAGGTGGAAAAAGCAGGTTTATCTTTTTAAAGATACCATAGAAGGACTTGCTAAGATCGCTACATTCAGATCAATTACTGTGTGCTGTGCTCACTGCCATGCCATGAACATGTTTTGTACAGTATGCATGCTGCGCCGTCTGCTCCTGTGCAATGCTGTTATCACACAGTGAACCAACTGCGATCGACGTAATATTCCAACAAGTGTAAAAGCATCAAAACAGAAAAAAATTCCATTTCTACTGGACCTGGGTCTCACTATGCAAATATTTATATAATATTGGATGGCCTTGAGGTTAATACAAGGAAATATTGGACGAGCTATGCACAAATATTGGACGAGTCGAAGACGAGTCCAATATTTTGCTTAGCGAGTTCAATATTTCCTTGTATTAACCGAAAATAGGACATCCATTATTATCATTATTATCCAACAGAGGATTTTAGCAAAGAATATTTTCACTTACCCTATCTCCTTTCTGTCTCCGAGTGCTGTAGCCTGTATGGTCTCCTACTTGATCCTGACATGGAGTATGGTACACTCTTCAGTAACACAAAGAACTCTAAGTCTGAAAAAATGTCAATTCGAACACCAGTCTATTTACAAAATAAACAGACTTCCATCTCTATTGGAAGTTATTGTAGTTGATGGTTATGTTGCTGCAGTTATTAAAGACCAGGGGATGCATTTCCATACTTGTGGTTGTATTGCGAGAAGCACTGGCCATGTTGATATCGTAAATTCGCTCCGGTTGAGGACCAATTATGTCATCAATCAATGCAACCTGGGAGTCAGAGAGAATAGGACTCTCTTCTTGGTCCTACTCATTGTACTCATGTAGATCTAGGCCTACCTCACTTCCACCTGCTCTTGTTTGTTTGGGTCCTGGGCCTTGACGTGATGGTTGGTCTTCATGTACTTCTGGATCATCACACACGTCTGGAGATACACTGGTCTTATCCCGCGAGTGAGTGATTGATGAAATTAATGCATCAGACAATTCTCTCTTACGCTTGCCGGTAAGTAGTCCAGTGTAGCTTCCGAGGCTAGCCTCATTGTGATGCCCAGAAATGCTGCAGATATCGTGGGCACTGAATCCCGTGCGATCGAGAATTGTGATAGCAGTGGCACGAATACAGTGGTTGGTGTAGATTCGTGACAATTCAGCTTTCTTGCTAATAGTAGACATCATTTCGCCCAATGTTCTCTGGCCCACTGCCATGTTTTTGTACCAGGAATTTGTCTTTGCCTTTGGTGCTTCTGAAGTGATAGGTGTCTGGAAAAGGGCATTGCATTTCGGGTTCAGTTTCGAGATGTACTTTTCATAGGAAGATACTGGACACCCAGGCTTTCCCGATGAGTACATACGTCCTGCATCTACTCTACTATCTGGGTTGTCTTCTCTTGTTTTCTTTGTTAATTCGTCTTTACTTTGATAAACGTACTTTCTTCCGTTGCTGTCCTGATCTATCTTAAAATGATCTGGAGTTAGTTCACGAAGATTTTCACGACCTCGACGACAGATGAATAGCATCAGTTCGAAGAAAACTTTGTATTGGAGACCTTGAGGAGTATCCTCATCAAATACCCCTGATTTGTAGAGCTGATCTATGTCCTCCTGTGAAATAGGACTCTTATGAGTTGTGTCTCCCTTTCCGAGTGTCTTCAACTGGACGAGGGCAGCTTGAAAAGCAATATTTGCCTCACTGAATTCGACGTCTTTAGTTATGTCTATAATTTTCACTTCTTTGCCATCAGGTCTTTTTAAGTGTCTGTTCAAACCTTGCCTGATTGCCAGAAGGCTAGCCCTTTTGTAGTGATCTCCGTCTACCTTTCTGACTTCTAGATAGAACTTTCGGAGAATATTTGCAAGATCGGGTTTGTCAAGCTGTTCGAAATCGGTATCTAAGTTTTTCTCACGCAGATATTCTTTGAATACACTCACCGAGATCTTGGTGGCTTTGTGCGTATTCTCACTGTCCTTTTTATTTAGAAGTTTTTCATAATCCTCTGCATCCAGATCTGCAAATCTCCGACTAGCTGTAGATCTATCCATGGTAGCCGTCATAATATGTTATGTTAGGTCGAGCTAGCTAATTTAGACCAGAATGTAGGACGCTTGTATCCGAGATCTACCGTAGATCGTGAAAGATCGAATGAACACAACGTGCATAACATGCATGCAAACGCAAGCGGCGGCCGGCTACTATACTAACTACGTACAATGTATAAATTTGTGTATCGCGTATCGCGCGCGGGCTATCTAGCAGTAGCGCTGAGCTGATCAATCGTCGCCTGCACAAAAAATGCAACTTGTTTTCATCAAACCTACATTTAATTTCCTGTCATGAAAGTGATATTTAAAAAAAGTGTATGAAAAACAATTTTAACTAATTGATATATGAAATATGTTGGTATTAACATAGAAATTTAGAAAAAACGACATTTTAGTTAATTCGTGATTGACCAATCACAGACGTTTTTACTTGATATTTCGGGTCATCTCGTATGTCTCAACCAATCACAGTGCAGTTTATAAAAACTTTGGGGGAATCCCCCTCTTGCCCTCCAATATTTTAAATATTGGTCGCCTCGGCAAAAGATATTGGTCGAGTTCAACAAACTTTCTAGTGGGTCGGAGGTTATGAGGTGTGTCGACAAAATAACACTTGTATTTGGGCTCCAAAAATCCTCTGTATGGATAATAATGGTGGTTGTTGGATATTCAGAGTGAGTTTGTGCATGTTTAGAGAGGCTCATGAGGCCCTCGGCCTGGGATGCTCGTGAGATCTCCTCTTCATTTCTCATCCATTTCACATGTGCCATATAAATTGTCTCAAGTTCACATGGTGATTTTTTTGTACATACATGTGCACTCTCTGTGATGAAAAGAGAAAAATATTTCTGTCTGTTTGCTTTGACGAAAATTGAGTTTTAATCAACTGATGTGCAGTGACCCACTGAAGCAGGGGCGCCTGCGGCTTTGCTCAATGCAGGGCTGCAGCACCTATCAGCCTTATCCGACTCAGAAATTTTCAGTGCTTTGTTCACTCCATTCCCACTCTTTTTCTTGTTGCTTTTTAGTCTTGTCACAATGTTCGTCTGCTTTTAACCCATTGAGGACGGTTTGATTTTGCTACAACACGCATTTCCCATAGATGCTTGACCGAGTATACTCGGGACTCTTCCTCAATGGGTTAACTGTGGCAGACAACACATACTGTACTTGTGTGTAGCTATAGCTAGCTGTAGCTATCTTCCAACCAACATATCTGTCAGACTGTCAGTTGGATGATCACCTGGATGTTACTTCGAAAATATTTCAGTGGAATTGTTTTGGTACCCAGTACTTTGTGGTCCATTGTCATTGTTACTTATCACTATTATTTTACTCAAAAAGGGTGCCATGTGCAATCTCAGATTGAAGGAGATTTAGTGCATGCACTACTTGTATATCATCTCGCCTCATTCATTGCAGTCTCTGCTCTATTTCTGATATTGATGCAGGTTATGGCATCAACTCACTCTAAAATTGTTGGACTTCGTCAAGCAGCCTATCTTTGCACAAGGAGATGGACTTATCAAGGTATGGCAACCAACATTATACTTTGCACAAAAAAAAAAAAGAAGAGAGGAAGATAATTATAATAGGGGTATTCTTAATGTTCCCTTCTTCTGTCTTACATTTCACGAAGCCTTTGTATGGCAATCCTGGTGAAGTATGTGTACTAGCTAATGAAAAACAAATTGTGTGTTGTCTAATGCTAACAAAGATAAGGTGTGTATATTATTTGAAAGTTTCTATGCACCTGTGTCAGTGCTGGGAGTATCAGACTGTCAGCATTACATGCAAACATTTTCACATCCAAGCTTAGTGCGAATTTAAATGGCTGTCAGACAAAATAATTCACACAGAATCTCGTAACGGAGATTCCGAGATAAAATGTAATTAATGTATACCATTTTTCCCCTCATACAGTTGTATGAAAACTTCCTGTGCGACTTTGAGCATAGGATCAACCCCCTATCGCTGGCCGAGCTTGCAGCTGTCATTGTGCGACAGGTCCCAGGTAAGGGAGTTCAAGAACCATATGAAGAGTTTGATTGCAAAACAAGTTAACTCCCATTTTTGTTAATTTGAGGTATTTGCATAAATTTAGAGTTTCTAAAAAACAGAGAATATTATAAGAAAGTGAGGGATATGTTTAATCATAAGTTCTAGAATTTTCCTTGTTATGTAACAAGTGAGTTATTACTGGAATAGGTTTATTTTGCTCTAGTTCATGATAGACTTGCTTTAACAAGTTTAAAAATGATGCTTAAATTGTTTAAAAATGGTGCTTAACTTTTTTTTTTTTTGCAATCAAACTCTTTATATAATTTTATTATGCACTGTAGCAGATCATCAGATAAGAGCTCCTTGCCAGCACTTCCCTAAACTGGAGAATTTCAGTGGCAGAGTTTCTTTTGCACCAAAGAATCATATGTGACTTTGTGATCAATGTCACAGTGAAATTAAACATAAATGTTGATAGAATTTCACATTACCTGTTTCATGCAGTCACAGGTAAGGAAGCAATCACTTGACATAGGTGGCAATTTTGCCATTTTGTCTCTTCCATGAACTGTGACTAATATGCCCCATTACTGACAGCCTATCAAAAGTGGTGATAGATGATGTCTGTAATACATGTATCTTGGTGTTGATTTCATCTACAGAGGAGGTATACTTACAAATGTGTTTCACATATTTTGTTGTTCTTAATTTGGATGAACAGTAGCAATGTATTCAGAAGAAAAGTGCACAGAATTTAAAATCTACTTGAATGTTTATGTGCTTTATACATGGTGTGAGACAAACAGTACCGGTTATAGAATGCGCTAAAGTCTGCAGATTGTGGATGATTGTGTAGAATGCTACAGAGAAAAGTTGTATTTTCAAATATGCCCCCCTTTTTTTTTTGCAGTAACTGCAGTCTACTCTGCATTAGTAGATAGAGCATAGGTTGAATGATTGGCCATGTCAATGAGAATTTTAAAGTCTTAATTTACCTTCATTGCCTTATGTGTCTTATTCTCTGTCTATGCGGAAATTGAATATCACCCAAGTTGATGCATTTTCATCAGTCCTGCATACGCAGAGTTGACTGTTTATGGATTGATGGCAGGTTGTTTGATGTTATGAAATGTTCTTTTGCATTGCTCAATTCTGTGCAGATTACAATGAAGCATTGGCTTTCATGGATAAGATGGAGGAGAAGGTTAAATCCGATGACCAAGCAGTCATCCTTTGCACTACAGTCAACGGGATGATGAAGCTGAAGGTTAATGACCTTGAAGGCACCAAGGTGTGTGAAAATAGTGAATCCTCTTACTTTCTAAAATACCCTGAATCAATGAATACATGTACGGAGTGAACATGGCAAAAAAAAAAAAAAAGGGTCACATTCTCTACTTAAATGCTTCAATGCTTCATTATGAAGGGCTAAATAGACAGATTAGCTGACATTGGGCCAGATGCATAAACGCTAGCAATTGCTTGTGCTAGCCTTTTACTCGAATCCGTATGCATAAAAACAAGCAATTGCTTGCGAGCAGAAGCTCTTGCTAGCAAGTACAAGCAATTGCTTGCTGTCCACAAGCAATTGCTCAGAGACGAAGCATTTGCTTAAAAACGTATGCATAAAACATACCTTTTGCTAGTTCTTGCTAGCAATTGCTTACGATTTTCCAAGCTCTGTAAAATGAGCTTGAGCTTTTGCTTATCTGGGACGTTCCCTTTTAAGTATCATTTTTATATTCATGGAAGAAAGATGACAATTGTGAAGGAGTGGTATAAATCTACAAGAAATTACTCTTAAGTAGAGTAAGAAATTTTTCATTTCAACAACGGGAATGTCCAGTGGTTAGCACGCAAAATTTGATGAAAAACAGGTAGGATGTCTCACTTCGGTGGAGAGCAAGGAGACGTCTCTCCACGTGCGATCTGGCAGATGCGGGCTATTGTAAGCAGTGATGGGAATCAGCCAGTAATACGAGTGTGTGTATAGTTGTGTGTGTGTTCGTCTGTGTGTGCATTTATGAGTGTCATTACTCTCTTCTGCTATGTCAGGAAATGTTTCTGCACACACATGCCCTTTCAAATGCATGCTGCCACACTCGCCTTTGTTCTTGTATTCGCACAGGCGTGACGTCCCTTTTGTTGAAAACGCAAGCAATTGCTTGTGCGGGACAAGCAAAAGGTACATCCTGCATAAGCACTAGCAAAAGGTTATGCATATGGATTTAAGCAATTGCTTGAGCTAGACCTTTTGCTAGACAAACTTGTGCTTTTGCTTGAAGCAATTGCTTACAAGCAATTGCTTGTTTTATGCATTCGACCCTTTGTCTACAGCTATGCACATTTTCAGCCCGAGGCCCATTTTGGCTCCTACTAATTATTTCAAGGCCCATATTTGGATCAGATTTGAATCGTTTTTATTATTGTTATTATTATTTATTTTTTATCAACATCGCGGCTGACCTGTTAGAGCTTTGTGGCCCACCTGCCAGTAAAGAAGCAGGGGTCATACGCCTGTTCCTCTTGAAATGTGCTTGAAACCAAGGTGTGTTTGCTACATGTACATGATGAATATTTTACTTTTAGTAGAAACGCCTTTGCTTCTGTATGAAGAAAATCTGCAGTTTGTGGGAATCTACTATCCTTTGTATCACATCCCTGAATTAGAGAGCATAATCATTTTGGCAAAGATATCAATGAATTCTATCAATTAATCTAGAACAAAAGTCTGTTCATGTCCTGTGTAAATTGTTAGCTGAAATGAGTCATATTTCATGTGGCATTTTATGTATTTTTGCTCCAAATAATTCTACTTTTTTTTTCCCAGGCCAAAGTTGAAGAGGCACAGAAAATCCTTGACAACTATGACGGGGTGACGTCTGTCCATTCCAGGTTCTATGACCTTTCCAGCAACTACTACAAAGTCACAGGAAACCATGCCTCCTACTATAGGGATGCCTTGAGATATCTTGGCTGCCTTGACATCAAAGACATACCAGGTACATACTGACTTACAACTTGGGGGCCCCGTGTTTATTGCACCTGTGGGGTGTGTCCTCTATGAGTAGTTTTTGTCTTGAGCTGTTAGTCCAGTGCTCTGTAGTGTAAACATATGCTAGAAGTTTCAAACAGCAGGGGATCCTGTTGTATGTCTTTTGGACTGACTCTATTGTCATTTTGGGCACTTACATGTAGGCTCTCTGGCACCTGCATGAGTGTCTGTGTGGCCATGTCAGCACTCGGTGTTTTAAAGGGGGATTCCAAACCTGTTGGAAGTTAGTCTGAAAAGAAAGAATTAAATCTTCCAAGCACAACAATGAAAATTTGATCAAAATTGGATGAAAATTAAGGAAATGATGTTGTGAAGTTTTGCTAATTTTCACAAAGCATTTCTCGCACAGTCGATATAAATATACAAAAAGTGACTTGGATGATTTCATCCCCTCATAACCTGTTATACAGTTTGTACCTGAAATGTTGAAATTTCCACTTTTTCGTTCAAATGTAATTACCAATATGCCCCAGTCTCAAATCTTGATTATATCTGACTGATCATTAAGTACTTTGAAGTTCTTCAGCCAGGAAGAACAATGTGTTTTACACTTTGATAGCAGAGAATTTAAGTTTTCTTAATTTTTTTTTTTTTTTTTTTTTAAACACAGTAAATGGAATATTGTGAGGTGAAGACATTCATTTACATATTCATATCATCTTTTCAAGAAATGATATTTTCGAAATTTCATAAATTACTTCTAATCCAGTTTTGTCGAAATTTTCACTGTTGTGCTTGTCATATTTTACTCTTTCCATTTCAGACTAACTTTTAACTGATCTGTTATTCCCCTGTGATGAAACAGACATGTTTTCAATTATGAAAAGATTTCCTCAAATCTGCAAAAAAAAAAAAAAAAAATGCTGTTTACATATATTGCTGTGCACTTCATGACATGAAAGATGTAATTGCTGAAATGGTTTGTACTAATATTATTTGTATCAGATGCAGAAAAGAGAGAAAGAGCCTTCAACCTAGGTCTTGCAGCCCTTCTCGGTGATGGTGTCTACAACTTTGGTGAACTGGTGAGTAGACCATTATTTTTTGTTTCAACTCCCTAATGGGCAAGAAGATTTCCTAGAATTGGTTATGTGTTGTGTATATACACTGGTCATGCACTCAATGATTGTGAAATGTCCAAAGAAAAGTATCAATCGCATCAGCAAACAGTGATGTAATTTCTTCCTTTTTCCTTTTGTTTTCTTGCTTTGCGGGCATTTCTGTTACAGTAAAAGTTTTGTGAGGTGAACATAAACTTTGGTTGATGTGTGGTCACAATGACTGGTGTTGGATAATGGGATACTTTAATCTTGGCGTGATTTTTTTCCTCTCTGCGACATCTTGGAGTAGGATTCTTTTGACTGTGTCTAAAACATGCAGAGAACTTGTCATGTGGCTTCACATATTGTGTTATTACAAGCTTACTTCGCAGTCTCTACTGTCTATATGGTGCTGTTGTGTTGTACATGGTGTATTCAGTTTTTCAATGCCATGGGTGTCACTAGGATAAGAAAGTGTAAGTTATTCAGAATTGAACTGGGATGTATTCATATCGTGATGATGTCTCTTCTTACCAGCTTGCTCATCCTGTTCTGGCTTCGCTCCGCTCTACTGACAAGTCATGGCTAGTGGACCTCCTTTTTGCATTCAACAGTGGCAATCTGGACCAGTTTGAGTCATTGGCGCAGGTCTGGAAACAACAGGTGGGTTTGATATAGCTTGTACATCACATTTAAATTTACTTTGTGCCATATATTTGATCCAGACTGTATGGTCCATGTACTGGAGGTAACCAAAATGACTGAATTATTATTATTATGCTACATATTTAGCAAGGTTTTATTTTCACAAATTATGCAAGTCAGGTGCTATTCGCGATTCTAACAATACATGAATGTCGTAACTCTGATCCCAACATGAATGTGATGTGCACGTTTATTTCTCCCTTCATTTCTGTACTCTGCAATTGCAAATTTAACCACGCACGAAATTGTCTGGGACCCCCAGTTCCCCCAAAATTTGACTTACTAAATACAGTGTACTCTTGATATGACGAAGTCCTCCGGACTGGCATTTTTCTTTGTCTTTATAACCAAACATCGTAGTGTAGAAAGGATGACAATTTTGGAACCTGAATTTTCATTTTGTTGAAACAAGAATTTTGCTATAACCATGTTTGTTGTAACAAGCGTGCACTGTATGTGGCGTACGCAGCATGTATTTGAAAGTAGCATACTAGTACTTTGATGAGTAAACAATTAATTGTTACATTTTTGCAGAAGATTGATCTGATGGGTAGTATGTTGTTTTAATCCTGCATTTTACGTAAAATGTGCATCACCAACCTTGACCCTTCCCTCCCTCTCCAGCCTGACCTAGCCACAAGTGAGCTGCCCCTGAGGCAGAAAATCTCCCTCCTCTGCCTGATGGAGATGACTTTCACAAGGCCGGCAAACAATCGAAGCCTCACTTTTGCAGAGATCGCCCAGGCTGCCAAGTTGCCACTCAATGAGGTAAGATGTCCCCAAGGATTTGATGTGTAATAGAGAATAGAGCAACAGGAGCCTAGCTTATTCACACTTGCGGTGAAATACTGCATTATTTCGTGTGGTATTTCGAATGTGAACACCAATACTCTGCAAAATCAATCACAAAATACTGTGATATTTAGGATGGTAATTCAAACCTCTGGCGAAATACACATGCAAGCTTTGAGTGTGAATTGTGTCCCGAAATATCATCCACTGCACTTGGGAGTATATCTCAAGTGACCTGATGCACTTAATGTCTTCTCCCCGCAGTAGATATGTGTATGTGCAGTGCTTACCTTAGAGAGTTGTACTCTTGGGCCAGAAATACCACTGTACAGAGAGTTAATGAGAGATATTTTCCAATGTCTGAACAAGTGACGATTTTTTTCCTATCCTTCATTTTATCTTTGCATGTCCGGCCAGAAATACCATAGGATTTTGTGAATGAGACCAGTGCCAACTGAAGTATTGCATATCTATTACTGTAATATTTTTGCTAGTGAGAACAGTGACAGTGTATATTTCTAACTTTGGTATTCATGTAACACCACAATAATTCTAATGTGAATGCACCCACCATTAACACTGATGTTGCCAACCTGGGTAAACGGGGCGATGCTTTCATTTTTGTTATCCTTTTATTGGTAATACTGTTATCTTCGTAATCACATTTGTTGTTCTTCTTGTGATGATGATAGTGATGAAATTGTTTGTCATTATTTTCAGAGGCTTTTCAAAGACAAGACAAGGTGACAATGAGAGAGAAGGCAAACATAGTTTAACTTGAGCTATGTGTTTGGTGATTTCCTTGTTCTTAGGTTGAGATCTTGGTCATGAAGGCACTGTCCCTTGGACTGGTTAAAGGCTCAATAGACCAAGTGGAGAGCAAGGTACACATGACTTGGGTCCAACCCAGGGTCTTGGACTCCAAACAGGTAAGATGCCTTGTTCAAACAGGGTTATGTTCCTACCTGATACATTTAATCTTAGCCTTGTAACAAGTATGAAAGCAGCAGTTTTCAAATGCCACTCGTATTTGTGTCTAACCTCTCCTCTATTGTAAGTGTTCAACTGCTGGCTTTTTCTCTGTTCAGTATGTGGTTGTTACACGCAGAGGCTGATTTCTTGTTTTAAAGCAGCAGAAATCTATCAAATGCAATAGGAGATCCATCATAAGAAAGATGCTGGAAATAAAGTAGTGCTCAAAGCTTGACTGAACTCTGCATGACACCTTTTTGAAGTATTCTGCATGTAATATGTGCAGTGTACAGTTGTAAGTTTCAGCTACTGTGTACGCCATATATATCTCAGGGGTTTTTATTTTCCTAAATTTTGCTTGTTGGCTGCTGATTGCAAATATGAAAACATGCAAAATATGATCTCTGATCTGCACATAGAGTGACTTGCATGGACATTTCTCAGTTCATTACTGTACTCGACGCTCGTGAATTTAACCACTCGTGAAATTTTGGGAAGTCCGTAGTTGTGAAAAATTGGACTTGGTAAATATTTGGCATATACAATAATAAACGGATCTGAAAAAGATGAAATGAGAGGCACAGCTCAATGTATAGCACAGAAGCTAGTAAGTTCCAGGAGTGTCACTCTGGCGGTTATTCAGAGCTGCTGTACAATGACACAGTTGGTAATGCATGTTGACTTTTACTTTTTGTTACTCCCTATTCACAGATTGCCACCATGCAGACTCGTCTAGGAGAGTGGTGCGAGTACATCAAGAACACACAGCTCATGTTGGAAGACCGGGCACAGGACATCCTGGACAGGAATTGAGGCTGCCCAGGGGTGGTCTCACTCAGACCACCAAGAGATGGATAGTGAATTGTTCACTCCAGTGTCTGGTTTAGCTATGCTTTATTACACCTCGTCGGGCCGGAAGGGAATTTCGCACATTCTCACTCGTCCGAAGTCTCAACATGGATTCAACGACTAAACCTGGAACACTTTAGTGGATATTCGAATGCAAGTCATTCAGTTGTCATCATTCACATGAGTAACTGTGATGTTAGTAGGGCCATCAGATGGTAGTAAGTTGAAGGAGGGTTAGGTTGTGCATTTTACAGTAAAGGCATTACGTCCTTTCTGTTATTAGAGGGGAAAAGTCCAGGGCATAGGAATACATGTTTATTTATTTGAGGCTGTAAGCTTGCAGAGTCTTTTATGATCACATGCTTGATAAAATGATCCCTCCAGAATGGCACAGGTTTATGTACATTGTATTTGTAGGTTTATAATGACATGAATAGTATTAGATTTTGGATTGTGAACATGCTGTTCGTTTGTCATTCACAGTCTTTATTCATAATCCAAAGTTAACTTAGACACATCTAATCACCGGACTTACCTACAACCCTGTCTAGAACACATTTTTGTAGCTAACTGCTAGGTGTTTTTGAAGTTAGGACAGCTGACTTATCTGGGCTGTTACCAGAGTGGGCAGCAGATTATTATTATGATTTTTTTTTTTTTCTTTTGGTCAGAAGCAATGCTATCAGTGGGTGATCGTAATCTCTCTCAACAGCCGAGTCCTGTCACAGCCTGTGGGACTGATATAGTAGGTTTTTGACCGTTCTGCCAGAAAAAGGCCAATGCAGAAGGAAGAAATTGCTAGAGCCTGGGCATCTGAGTAGAAGTCTGTTGTATGTTAAACATGTATGTGACACAACTGGTCAGAGTTAAGTATGTGTATTCACCAAAGTACATTGTACTGACTGTTCATTTGGAAGTGATTCTAGCATTCTAATGAACATGATCACCCCAAAAATGCAAATTTCTCACATTCTTTTTTTTTTTTAACCTCTGGATATGCTAAAATCGTTCTTCTCATGGCCTACAATATGATATTGTTGTTGCAAGTCTCACAGGGATAGAAATGAACTTTTTTTTTTTTGGGGGGGGGGGGTGGCTGAAGATAAATGATGCATACTCATGATTCAAAAGAATTTATATGTTTCATATACAAAATTTCAATTTTAAGCAATTTTAATGGAGGTAAAAATTGCGAATGTGGGAAAAATCTGCCAACTAAACATGAAGCTGAACAGCTCGAAAAGTAGTTAGCTGTAAATCAGGGTCATGTGGTCTGGTTTCACATGTGAAAAGGACTGATTCCTAGTCAAGTCTACAACTACGTAACTTCCCAGGCCCTGAACACAGAACCATTCCTTTCTGTCTATTTGAGCCTTATGCAAATGTATTAGAAAAATTTAAAATCTTGAAATGCCCCCTCCCCCCCCCCCCCAAAAAAAGTGCAGATTTCACAGTGCTGGTGACCATGAGTTGTATGTATGATCAATCTGTAGTCATTTTAGGCTCTTCCAATCCAGCAATAGACCGATTCTGAGAGGCGCTTTGTGTATTATCGGCATGGGCAGCGCCATTACTGCGGTGTTCACGCATACCTCCCCCCCCCCATTCCCCCACCCCCTCCCTACATTAGCAAATAATGCACGCGCATGGAATGAAAATAGGCGTCTCGTACTGAGTGTGCGAATACTTGCTTAATGCGCAAACCTTTGTAACAAGTGCGCATAATCCTGCTACAAGTGCACGATAAATATGTTTGCTGGGGGGTGGGGGAGGGGGGGGGGGGTAGGCGGGGACATCGCAGTTAGAGCTAATGGCTGCGCCCAGTTACCACAAATTGTCTGCTGCCCTCAACGAACCCGAATCGGTCTATACTGGAAAAAAGGGAGAGGGGTGGGGGTGGGGTTGGGAAGTGAGAGGAACCATATTCAGTGTTCATATCTAATATTTGGTACATGTTGAATCTAAATGTGATTAAGTATGTGTATATTGTCCCAGGCAGATGGATACATGTATGTGGTAATGATGTGTACTTGCAAATAAAAGAGCAGCATCATTATGCTACTTCCATTGTTTGTGTGATTTTTTTTTTTTTAAATCAAATTTCCTATTAAATTGAGAGGAACACATGAAATCATTTGTACCTCTATTCTATACTCAAAAATATTTATCGACACCATGATTGGGAATAAATAAACCAGCACATGCCCCAGGTTCTTCCATTCATTAGAGTATTGCAGCAAAATTTCCCAAGAAAACTTAAAGAAGTGCATTTCCCCTAACTACAAGTACAAATTGTACATGTACATGCATCTGCACAGACAACTGTCCAGTGTTGCCCGCATCAAACAAGTTATCTTCTTCATATAACACCATTACAATAAAAGCATAAACAGCCGTCATGAAGAAAACATCTAAAACAAATTAAACTAAAACAAATCTAAAGGAAATGAATATGCAAGAAAAGTATAAGGGGAAAATAAAAAGCACCACTTGTAGAAATGTCTCAGATCTCCAAATCCACATTCACAGCACAATGCATACAAATGGTCAAGAAAAGATTTTTTTTTCTCCTTTCTATTTTATTTATTCATTTTTTAAGATTCTGTTAATATGCATATATCAGGATGTCAAGAATTTTACCGCTTACAGTGTCTCTACAAAACACTGGCACAGTGAGTGCTAGTAACGACTACATTTACAAATAATTACAGTACATAATACACGTATTATGTACATTTGTAGTGTGTACGATAAAATTACAAACTAAACTACAGTCCCCAAACCCCAATTCTGCATAACGAGCTCCTGCCTCGTTACAATCATTTGTACTGTGGAACCTGTAACAAAGAGGTCATACTGTATATAACAACCTGACATAGAAACTTGATATGCAAGGTACAGCTATAATGTAATTTGTATTCCACTTCTTCTCGATTCCACTTGTCCTTAATACAAATAATGAGTGTGAGAAAGTGACAAAAAGGAGCAACAAAATGAAGGTTGATTGACAAATTGCCCTTCACACCAATTTATCAGTGTTTTGATTAATGGCCATGGTTAAAGAAAGAAAAAATCCCATTCGAGTATGTATGTCTTGGCTATTACTGAAATACTGAATATTTGGTGTGTACTTACGTAGATAAAGGGCAGTCTATCAATCAGTTGCAATAAAATGAGGGTTATACTCCAAAAGTGAACAAGCTCTCCTGCCTGGTTTGGGGATAACACACTGATGGACTTAGCTCAACCACTTTGTAATGCCTTCATACATTGGTGACGACTTAAATTGCCCTCATACACTTTGTGCAATGTAAAATTCAAGCCCTGTTTTAACAGACCTTGCCCCAACAACATTAGGACAACATCCGCAGAAAATTCCTTGCCTCGGGCAATAAAACCACAGGAGAGAGCGAGGGGTACTGTTTGAACAGATAAGCACCGAAAACCTCTGGGTAGGTTTTCATGAAGAAGGTGTGTCCACTGATGCGACTACCCCGTCCACCAGCCAATGCCGCCTATTGTTCGAGATTGTGGACATATAGGTAGACAATAGTGTTAAAAGTAAAAAAAACATGGTTACAATCACTGATCTCAACTGTATAGAGATCAGTAGTTACAATCAATGCATGTGATTGGTGCGTGGCTTGTTGATCATTCTCTGTCTGCCATGTTGCGTATGCATCTCGAGTGTCTAAGAGGAATGTTACTGTGGGAGCATTCTAATAGAAGGGTTGTCGGGGTAATGTTGAGGTAATGTCAGGTGATTACCCGAGATGGCTAGGGTAGAAATTGGCAAAAGTTACCACGACAACATCCAAGCAACATTTTGCAGCGACTGTTTTAACAGGCAGGGTAAAAAACTCTGGTTTGAAAGGCACTGTTAAAACAGGGCTTCAGTCTCTGTCTGTTGAATGGATCTTTGAGTGAAATGACAAAATATAACTACTTTGAAACAAATTCATATACACATCAAGACATCTGGAACAGATAGCACACCTGGAATCTTTCAAGTCCTGTCATATGCAACAAGACCCTCCCCCTACTCCCCCCCCCCCCCCCAAAAAAAAAAGAAAAGAAAAGAAAAAAAGACAAAAAACTTTCAACAATACTGACAGACATATCTTCACACATGACACTCTGCCAACTCAAATATGTGTACATGTCTGTTTACTTTGATGTACCTTCTGAACTCTTGGCAAACTTTTCACCTATCTCACCAGGGAACTACTTAGTAACACTATCCACATATCAAATTTTGCTGACCGACTTCTCAAATATTTGTGTAAACAGAAATTTGGGAATATGCCTCCTTGCTGTCATCAGGTTTTGCCTCGAATATATTATTTGTCACATAATACCTAGCCCAAATACCAAGTTCTTTTTTTTTTTCAGATTACATGAAAGACACAGAACTAACTAAAAGAGGGATTAAAAAAAAGTGACATTTTACCTTGATGTTTTTCTTATTTTCCTGTGATAACATATTAGTCAACTGCCTTGTCAGGCTATTTTATGCAAGTTTATGAAGTTGTGACAAACAGTGCATGGTACTGTAATACTGCAGTATAATGTTACTGAACAAATACTATTACAGTATATGCCATACAACTTGTATATTATGTCGCTCGTAATTATAATTCTCAAGATTGACAATTGTAAGACAATTTTGCAAGTGGGTGAATTTGTGATCGTTAACCACACTGCTGGAATTAGAAAGAAATATCCCTTTTCAAGAGGAAAGAAAGCTATTTCCAAACTTGGAGCAAATCTGTGTCACAGGAGGCAATGTTTTCACAAAATGAAATATCCAGCAAACTCACACCACATCTGAGTATGTTGCAATAAATAGAGTAAACTTATACATATGTGACCGTGCACCTCAAAACGAACATAAAGTCGCACACACTGATTTTGCGTGAGGACTGAAAATAAGTGAAATGGGTCAACCTAGCCGAACTTGACTTTTTCATATTTTCTGAAAGAGCGGGTCTTCTTTTACATTATGCTAAAATTTGGTATCATAAAACGGGCAGGAAAGTGTGTTTTTTAGCAGTTTATCTCGAACATTTTTGGTAGAATAGTGTGATTACGGGTGTCTTTAGAATCCCTTTTTCATTTCTGAAAAACCTTGTCCACACTCTTCACTTTCAACTCTAATAACTTTTGAAAGGATAATGCTACTGCTTTGAAAGTTGGCATTAATTATGGACAGAATGTGTTAATGAGGCATACTTAATTTCAGTTTAATTTGATAATTCCTTCATTGTTGTTACTCTGGTGGTTTACTTCCTGTTTTTTCTCCCATTCATCGCACAGCCAGCACGGTTTGGTAAAGATTAAGCGCTTGAATAGACACTGTACTTCAGAGCCTCTTTTCTCAGTTCACACTTTTCCTGAGTTTGTGCTTTCTTTCCAATATTTGGATAGGTTAGGAGAGTCCATTTCATTTGAGTTATACATCATTTTGAAGCTTAAAGTCTGCTATTTCAGAATATGGTCTTAACTGAAAATTCGTGTCTGGCGACTTTTTGTTTGTTTTGAGGTTCAGGGTCACATATACAGTGCAGCGAGAGTTTCGTGAATATTGCAGTAATGAGAAAGCTTCACTAATTGATGTTTGTGTGACATACGTGTACCCAAATATTTAGTTTCTGTGCTACCTCCACCAAGGTCGATGTTGCAATATAGCAGCACTCTTCAGAATATATGATAATGCACAAGATGTTGACCCCTGCCACTCACAAAAGTAGCAAGTAAATAATTACACTGAAACATTTAGCCGATAAAACAAACAATTATTATATAATATACATGTGTAAGCAGCAGGACTCTAAGAACCACACTATGATATTGAGCACAGTGCACTCCCATTATAATGAACATGGTTATAAGGAAATTCTTGTTAAAACGAAGTAAAAATTCAGTTCCTAAAATATATTCGAATATGATTACATTTTGATATAATGAAAGGAAACTGATGGTTCCAATTCGTTTTAAAGGGAGATGCCTGTACTATGAAGGTTATATTCATGATATGATCCTTGGCAATGCTGGGGTTACAACGTGTGAGATTCAACCAAAGTCAATGGTTTGCACGTTTGCTGAAATAGTATGGAAGTCTAGTTCTGTGTGATGAAACAGATGGAGAATAGTAAATATCGTAGTGAGAAAGAATTACTGAAACTGCACTGATTTCAGATGAAGCAAGGCACTCACAAAACAATCGCCTAAACATCGAGCTAGCTTGCTCGATACATGTATAAAGCTTTATGACTGTTGTAATACAAACACACATAATATAAATAACATTAAAGCTAGTATGATCTCTCAGCCGCCTTTATAGAACTTTAAAAAAATACAGCTTTTCTTTCCTCTGCATTCAACAAATCACAGCATGCCATTCTCAAAAGTGAGGTATATACACGCTTAGATTACAAGAGTTAACTTGTGCGACAATGTGACTTACATAATGGGTTGTATGCATAAAAAGGAGCAATTTCTTGTCATTGGACAACTCTCGTTATGTAAAAACAATATATCTATAACTTCTATCAGTGAACTAATCAAAGGCTACAGTGACCTAAAATGAAATACTAGCGATGTGATCAAGCTGACATGAGAAAAAAACAAACAACAACAACCACAAACCCTAATTAAAAGCACATGAAGGGGAAAGCTTTAGGTCATATCAAGCATACGTAGGACAAGAATATAACCCCTTAACCATCACTGTGAATGTATTCCAATTCTGTGATAAGTTCATGTGAGGGATAGAATCTATTCATTGTTATCTCATTTCACAGACAGGAGATTTGACAGTTTTGCTCGGGGTCAATGGGGGATTTGTGATTGAAGTTGTGAGGTGATTTCATCTTAATGAAATTCTTGCACCAAGTTATCTTTATTGCAAGTGACTGATTTAATTACGACGTAGGGCAATTTGTCAATCAGTTGCAATTAAATCATCTACCAAGTACTCATCCACATTGCATATGTGGTTTTAACCAATATCACCACTTTGTGAAGTAACTTTTGACAATCTATATCTTCTTTATTCCATGCCTGAGATAACTGAAACAATTCTTCATTTTCACTTGATTCTACTGTATCTAGTTAAGACAACTTAACAGTGGCATTTCACTTGAAGAATTTAGTCAACCAAATATTTGTCCTACAAATATTTGTCCTACTGCTGTCATACAAAGTGCTGTACAATCTTAGGTATGACTATTACGGTTAAGAGTCACTATCTGAATGTAACTATTAGCTGACGAAATTGAAGAATTATATTAGTTTGGCTGGCAATGAATGGGATACCTGGGAATATTTCACAAGTTAGGGCCCATATAGCATGAATTCAAGATAAATGCAATATTGGCCCTAACCAGTGCAATATTCCCTATTATTATCCATACAGAGGATTTTTGGAGCCCGAATACAAGTGTTATTTTGTCGACGCACCTCATAACCTCCGACCCACTTAGAAAGTTTGTTGAACTCGACCAATATTTTTTTGCCGAGGCGACCAATATTTAAAATATTGGACGGCAAGAGGGGGATTCCCCAAAGTTTTTATAAACTGCACCGTGATTGGCTGAGATATATACGAGATGACCTGAAATATGAAGTAAAAACGTCTCTGATTGGTCAATCACGAATTAACTAAAATATCGTTTCTTCTAAAATTCTGTGTTTATACAAACAAATTTCATATATCAATTAGATGAAATTGTTTTGCATACAATTTTTCAAAATATCACTTTCATACCAGGAAATTACATTTAGGTTTGATGAAAACAAGTTGCATTTTTTGTGCAGGCCGGCGACGATTGATCAGCTCAGCGCTACAGCTAGATAGCCCGCGCGCGATATACAAACATGTAGCCGGCCGCCGCCGCTTGCATTTACATGCATAATGTGTTATTACTAAGTACAGTAGGCCATAGAACTACAGTACTACTGAAGTAAATCTTTCACGATCTACGGTAGATGTGACGTGAATGGTGTCTCAGATCTCGGATACAAGAACATCTACTTCTGGTCTAAATTAGCTATTGATAGATCTCGGCCTAACAGTAACATGACGACTACCATGGATACATATAGATCACTGTTTTATCAGGGAATGAAGTGGATTAACCTTCACTGAAGAGTGTACCGTTATCATACCCCATGTCAAGATCAAGTACAGTAGGAGACCATACAGCACTCGGAGACAGAAAGGGTTAGTGAAAATATTCTTTGCTAAAATCCTCTGTAGGATAATAATGATAATATTGGATGTCCTATTTTCGATTAATGCAAGGAAATATTGGACTCGCTAAGCAAAATATTGGACTCGTCTTCGACTCGTCCAATATTTGTGCATAGCTCGTCCAATATTTCCTTGTATTAATCTCAAGGCCATCCAATATTATATAAATATTTCATGAATTATAGCCATCCAGTATAATCATTTATACCTATAATCATTATCTACAGAAGTACTGTATCGTATTTCTACAACACTTTGAAGTTGCCTGCACTGAAAAAGGAGGGACTCGCACTTATGTGTAGCGAGGTGTTTGTGCCCTTGTGAATTGTTATTAAAGAGTTTGCACACTTCGTACAGTAGCAAGCATTCATGTACTCAGCAAGTGCTCGTGCAACAGACGAGAAAGAATATAGTGTATCATTGCATGGCCACTTACAAAGGTAGCTTTTGGGGAATTGATACATTGGCCATAGATGCATTTCATTGAATACACTCTTGTATTGCACAGTGAAAATCAAGCGGACAAGAATATGTCTTTTTAATGCACTGCTAAAATGTCCCATATCATGAATATACCTGATTTTGCACACTTCCTTGTTTCATAACTGTACCACCACGATAAGAGCTCATTATAGAGCAGTCCAATTAACAGTAACTAGCTACTTAATTTTTCTCTGACACTCAGGTCTTCTCTTTACCTGACTACACTCCAGAATGGCAAGAGCACAAAGTTTGAACAAATGAGTTATAAATATTATATTATGGTAAAAAATACCTTTGCTAAATCCAAAAACCAAAGCAAACACAACCAAGAAATAGATGATGATGGGTGAACAGCCTAAAATAATTTGTGAACACTATTAAATTCTGTACGATATATGTCATGGTGAAAAGAGCACCAAAAAAAAAAGCAAAACAAGTAAAGCAATACTGTAGACACTGATATTTTCCCACTACACATATGTATATTCTTGAATGGCAGTTGAGCGGACATTTTCTCAAATTGTAAATTTCTCACTTTGTGGTCTTCTCATTGTCATGAATATTATATACGTATATATACTTATATATATATATATATATATATATATATATATATATATATATATATATATATATGTCGCAGGTTTTGATTTAACCTGGCCCAGTTTTTTTTTTTTTTTTCCGATTGCTATAAAATCTCCTGTTGAGTGAACAAAACCCGAACTGGGCCAGGTTAGATCAAAACCTGCGACATAAAATGGAGGCACTGCCTGGATGTAATTTAGTTAAGTAAAGAAATTTAGTTGGTTTAAATTAATTTAGGTATAGATTTTTTTGTTCACCCCAATTATTGTTTTGAACAAAGTTTAAGAATTGTTTGTATTTTTTCCCTTAACAATTGAATATCCCTTTCGTTGTATGACTGCATAATTTTTGTCTTTGCTTTAAACACTCAATCACTTTTTATATTCCCTGTTCATTGGATGTTATTTTGATTTTTATTGTTTCTTTCATGGAATGCAAGAACAATCACTGTTGATTGCCACTCAGTAGTAATTTTCAATCACTCTTTCTATATTTTAAGTTCTTGACAGTAATCATAGCATTAGAATGGCCGAATTCAATGATGAATTGGAAAAGTTCTTAGCTTCCCAGGGTAAAACATTAGAGGACCTTACAACATCCCTGGGGATAAAACCCACAACGAAAGAGCCCCCTATAGATTCCAGTCGTGCCCTAACCACGGTTCCTGAATCTATCGTGAGGCATGTTGTGTCGTCATCTTCAGTCAATAGGCGGCGCCTGCGGATATTCTCCGGGAAACTTCCTGTCCCCAATGGGGAATTAGATTTTGACACGTGGAGACGGCCGGCTCAGCAGCTGGTGGACGACACTGACTTGTCGGAGTCCGAAAAGCTGTCAAGGATTGTGGAGGGCAGATGTAAAGGGACTTACTTATGCCCATAAAGTTTCAGGAAGTCCCACTAAACCAACTCTGGAGGGCGCCAATTCCTTCATACAAACAGCGTGGATAGTGCATGGACCACAGTTCTGAATGACGCCCTGTCTGCAGGCTTGGGGGTGCTGGGAGTGGTGAGATCTTCGCGGAAATCACCAACTCTCATCATGCCTGGCCAAGAGTTGATAGTCTCGGGCCACTTCCGAAACAAGAAGCGGGAAGAGGGTGAGGTGCTTATTGAGCCATTCAGTTCTACGGAACGGTCAGAAGGCCTTTCAGTAAGGGACAGCATCACCAGCTTTCCAAAGGGATTGACAGTCAAGGTCAAGGTCAAGTTATACCCCCCAGGTGCCGCCTTGCCACAGTCAGTCACATCACTAAAATATCACTGGTCACCGAATTGCCCAACGAAGAGAAGTTTGATCTGACCTCCAGTTTTGAAGGGTCTCCACTCTCCGAGGAGAAGAAATCACAGGTCCAGCAAAAACTGCAGTCATAAAGAGACGTGTTCTCCCATAGTGACTTGGACATTGGCTGTACCGGTGCGGTGAAGCACAGGATTAACCTCTCCGATGAGACCCCTTTCCATGAAGGACTTCGACGGATACCGCCCTCTGACTACGAGGACACCCGAACCCACCTGAAGGACCTTCAAGAAAAGGGAATCATCAGAGAGTGAGAGAGCCTATTCGCTTCCCCCATTGTTCTGGTCCGGAAGAAAAATGGGGATCTATGCTTGTGTATAGACTACCGTAAACTTAACAACAGAACTATCAAGGACCAGTATTCCATTCCCTGTATCGAGGACACACTCCACTCTATGAACGCGCAAAGTGGTTTTCCTGCCTAGATAAGCACAAGTCAGCGTTCTGGAGTCCCTTAGGGTTTTATGAGTTCAATCGCATGCCTCAGGGGATTACCAATGCACCAGCAACGTTTCAACGTTTAATGGAGAAGTGCATGGGGGATCTCCATCAGAAGGAAGTTTTCATCTACCTCGATGATATCATCTTGTTTGCTAGTACCGAGGAGGAACATGAACTGCATCTAATCCGCGTCCTTGATCGCCTGCGGGAGTACGGGTTGAAGCTGAGCTTGGAGAAATGTCAGTTCTTTCAGTCGAGCGTGAAGTGCCTGGACATGTCATTTCTTCAGAAGGGGTAATGACAGACCCTGCAAAGATTGAAATCGTACGTTCCTGGGCCGTGCCGACAACCGTAAAAGAACTCAAATCCTTCCTCGGGTTCGGTGGCTATTACAGACGATTCATCAAAGGATACTCGTCAATAGCAAGACCATTGAATACATTGACCGCCGGCTGTGACATACGCCAGAAGCATAAGGGAAAGACAAAGAAGAAAAGTGACCCGACCGAACCCTTTGGACCAGCGTGGACCCCTGAGTGCCAAAATGCTTTCGACACGTTGAAAGAGAAACTCACGACATCCCCAGTCCTAGGGTTCATAGATTACAAGAAACCCTTTGTGCTACATACTGATGCCTCAGGCACAAGCCTTGGTGCAGCTCTATACCAAGAAGGAGAAGACGGGAAGCTTCATGTCATCGCTTACGCTAGCAGGGGACTGAGCAAAAGCGAGTTAAATTATCCAGCATACGAGTGGGAATTTTTGGCCCTGAAGTGGGCAATTACCGAAAAATTCCGGGATTACTTGTACGGAACGAAATTTACTGTGGTCACCGACAGTAATCCGCTCACTTATCTCATGACGACAGCCAAGCTCAACGCCACTGGCCATCGATGGTTAGCCGCCCTGGCAAACTTCGATTTCACGATCAAGTATCGTCCTGGCAGAAGCAACATTGATGCCGACCGACTGTCCAGGAAACCTCATCCCCCTCCTTCTTCGGATGATGAATCTGATGACACGGATGGTAAGATTGAGCAGCAAAGCAGGAGAGTGGAAGAGGGCGAGGTGGTCTCCAAAGACATCTTTGAGGCTGTATGTCAGAACCTCCAAGGAATTGAGGCAGATGAAACCCTGGTGTACAGCATCACAGCGTCGGAGCAAGTCATCCCGGAGGAACCCAATATCTCTGGCAGTGGCGCCCTACCCTCAATTTCTCCTAATGATTGGCATAACCTCCAACAAGCTGACAAGTCCATCCAACCAATCCTAACAGCCCTCCTAGTGGACCGAGAGCTGACACAAGATGAGTTAGAGCACGCCCCTGAGGAGTCAAAACTTCTTTACAGACACAAGAATAACCTAGTCCTTCAAGAAGGCGTCCTATACAAGAAGTGTGAGTTGACTGGTAATAAGCATGTGATGCAGCTTGTCCTCCCTGCCACCCACCGCGAACTAGCCATGACGCAATTACATGATGACATGGGGCATCTTGGTTTTGACCGAACCCTTGATCTCCTTCGCCATTGTTTCTACTGGCCCAGGATGGCAGCTGACGTTGAGAAGAAATGTTCAAACTGTCCTCGGTGCATTCGTCAGAAGAAACGCCAGGTGAAAGCTGCCCCGCTGATGAGCATGCTCACAAAGTCACCCATGGAACTTGTGTGCATCAATTTTCTATCCCTTGAGCCTGACTGCTCAAACACTTGCAACATCCTTGTTGTGACCGACCATTACACTAGGTACTCCCAAGCATTCCCAACCAAAGATCAGAAGGCTCACACTCTAGCCAAGGTGCTCTGGGAATCCTATTTTGTCCACTATGGCTTTCCTGAGCGCATACACTCTGATCAGGGTCGTGATTTTGAGTCCCGCCTAATCAAAGAGCTTTGCCAGGCTGCAGGCATCAAGAAGACTCGCACAACGCCCTACCACCCCCAGGGAAATGGCCAGTGCGAACGATTCAACCAGACTCTCCTGGGGATGCTGGGGACCCTTGACGAGGAGAAGAAGGAGAGCTGGCGCCAGCATGTGAGCCACCTTGCGCAACTTAACAACTTGCAACTTAACAATTGCAATGAAATACAGTCATGCACATCTTTAAATGCAAAATACATATAGTAGAAAATCGATTCAGCTTACCTATGTAGGGGAATATGGCAGTCGGCTGTATGAGAGCAGCGGCTACATTACGTCTCAACTGGCCGATGTCATATAATGCTCTCACTGTGAGAGCAAAAACTTTTCCCCACACAGGCAAACTGCAAAAGACCCATCAAGGCCAAAGGTCTGATAAGACAAGGGGCTCATTATTGTCCACTCATGACATTCTTGCCAAAGCAAGGCAGTGTGGCTGTGGCCTGGTGTCTGTAACACTCATTTCTACTGTTCAAGGGACTTAAAGGGAAGCATGACCACTGGTGTGGTGTGCATATTATAATAGGAGATTTCTGTGTTTCTAACAGGTCCTAACATATATATATATATATATATATATATATATAGTAGTTGATGGTAAAGTCCTAAACAGCCAAAACTTGGACTATAAACATGCTTAGCAGCACATGAATCAGAAATAACTAACTCCCTGTGAATGCACACAATTGTTCTCCCCCCCCCCCAAAAAAAAAAAAGTTTGCCATTGTTAGATTAGTGGTTAGATTTATCAGCGATAGTGAGCTATAATCATGTATAAATAATATAGATACATGATGATACTGCAGATTGAGCAGCTGTCCAATCTTTAAACCATCATCTCTGGCAAAACCATACCATGAGCGTATAAAACTGAGGAATGTTGTATACTAATGGCATAATACACACACAAGCACTTGTACTACTGCAAAGAGAGAGGAGTTCAGCTGCTGTTGGTTGCTATGGCAACTCCAGTCTGTGCCAATCGATGATCCATCCTCTCTGCTATACCAGCCAGTGTGTTCATCTCGGCACTCTTCACGAAGCCGCCGAAGCAGATGTAGAATGCCGCCACCAGCGTCAGGACGCAGTTCCAGAGAAGGGTGAAGGCACGCACGGCAAACGCGTCGCTCTGGAACGCCGTTGAGACCAGCAGCAGGGACAGACAGAAGATCGCCTTCAGGAATGACAAGGTACGGTCCCTCCTGGACTTCACTCGAGCTCTGGCAATCAGCTGGATGGCCTCTTTCAGGAGGTCTGCAAGACGAGACTTGGATTCCTGAGTTTCTCTCTCTGTTGCCATAGAAACCTGGGTTGCTTCCACTCCATCTCCCCGAGCCCCTGGACCTGAGATTGAATATCAGGAGTGACAGTCCTATGATAGTTCCTATGATGGAAATGTGTTTTCAAAGGTATTGTCTGTAACTGTTATGAAATAGTTGACATATAGATGAAAGTCATGCACCATGCCTCTGTCAGCACAAAACATTTTGTGAGTCGGGTGCTATTTGCAAATTTTAAAACAAGCGAAAGTGTTAATTCTGATCCTGACATGAATGCAACATGCACACCTACATTTCTCCAGCCATTGCTGCATTTTTCATGATTATGTATTCAACTCTTTATGTGCCACGCTCACACGCCTGACTCAGTCGACGGCGTGCCAACTTTGCATATTCTGCTCAACCGCACAAACCGCCCAACCCGATCGATAAATCGCCAAATGCCACAGTATAATGAAAGCGTTGCTCGCTAATCTGTTCCTCTCACATGTAGCTTGCATTTTATGTGGTGATTGACTAGCAAGCAGTGTTCCCTACTGGATTTGAGTGTAAATCATAAGTTTCTGACACTCTTTTGTGTGCAAAAGTCATGCATTTACAGTAATGTAGCTACAAGTCATTTGAAAGAAAAGCAATCGCACATTTGTGATACAATTTACATCAAAGCAAGGCTTGGCATATTCTCTACAACTTTGCACACTACATGTCCAGCTTTTAACAGAAATGTATAAAAGTTGCAGATGGAACAAAAACCCAGCTTTGGTGTTTCAAAATAGTTCTAAAAATATGAGTTAGGGAAAGAAACAACCAATGTAAAAATTTGAATCAGTATAATCAATGTTAAAGGGATGGTACAGTATTGGTGGAGATGAGAACTGGGCTTTTAACTTTTTGCGAGATACCAAGAAAACACTTATGATATAGTACAGAGCATACCATTTTAAGTGGAATTCAAAGTTTATTTGATGAAAATCAGGTTTGGAATGACTGAAACATCAAAAAAACAAAACAAAAAAAAAAACAACAAACAAACAAACAAACAAGCAATCGTAATAAAGTGTGGGTCCCACACTTTATTAGAATCGCTCTTTTTTGGATATCTCAGCCATTTCAATACCAATTTTCCTCAAATAAACGTTGAATTCCTCATGGAATTACATGCTCTTTCATATTTCATAAGAGGTTTCTCATTATCTCACAAAAAAAAAAAAAAAATGTTAGAAACCTGAAATTAGGTCTCAACCAAAACTGTAGATCCCTTCAAGTATTGGTAAATATACATTATGTGAACAATAGCTATTACTTTACTACAAATCTTTTATATGGATGTTTTGTGAGACCACTCACCTACACATATGCATCAAATGTGACATCTCGAACATTATTCTAAATCACTACTCCTAATGGTAAACAGTACCTTTAATATGTGGCGTGTACAGTACATAAACTAAACCTCTCTTGCTGAGACCATGCACACATTAAAGGTATCATATAGTTTTGGTTGAGACCTAATTTCAGATTTCTAACATTCTTTTTTGGTGAGATAATGAGAAACCTCTTATGAAATATGAAAGAGCATGTAATTCCATGAGGAATTCAACGTTTATTTGATGAAAATGGGTTTTGAAATGGCTGAGATATCCAAAACAGAGCGATTCTAATAAAGTGTGGGACCCACCATTTATTATAATCACTTTGTTTCTGTCATTCCAAACCCGATTTTCATCGAATAAAGTTTGAATTCCTCTTAAAATGGTATGCTCTGTACTATTTCATAAGTGTTTTCTTGGTATCTCGCAAAAAGTTAAAAGCCCAATTTTCATCTCCACCAATACTGTACCATCCCTTTAAAATGTTTACATAAGCAGTTACAGCAGACTTCGTAGCTGTCGTGTAAACAACAAAGAGAGTCCTGTGTTCTAGGTACATTTGCGTATACTACTTTTGGAGACATGTGTTTCTACACAGGCATCCTCATTGAGGAATCACTGTCCAAGCTGACCAACAAAAGGCATTTGCTGCTTTACTTTTACATTTTTTTTTTTTTTTTTTGCCAGTCAAAAAAAAAAAAAAGAAAAAAAAATCAGCACTTTTTTTTTTTTTTTTTTTGCTACGGACTGATTGAAACATCTACACCATTGTAAAGAAAAATGAGGAAACTGAATACAACATGTTTGCTTTAAAAAGAATAAAGATCGGGAGAACTTATTTTGCCTTTTTTTTTTTTTCACTTGATTTTCAGTCCTGTACTGTCTAATGATGTTCATGTAGTTTTCATAGCACTCTGACGCCTTTGTATTATCAGTGCTATAACCCTCTTCAATCTTTATGGGCTCAGATGTCTACACTTGCCGAGACTTTTCGTAAGCATTCAGTAAACCCTCCAAACTGAACCTAGCCAGTTGTGAAGTTATCAAGCCACTTTATACCTCCACAAATATGTATGAGATATTATATGTATTTGGAACATATTTATGAGGAATGTCCTAGCAGGAGTGATATTTTCATAGCGTTTCCAGATGGGGAAAAAAAAGGAAGAGTGTAATATCTGTATCATTTTAGCTATGCCCATGCACATTAAATGTTCAGCTGAAGATACAGGTATAAGGTGTGTCAGAAAAGTTCCAGGACTGGTGTCATACAAGATTTATTTCAAACCCAAACTTTAAACTAAGAGGTTTCACCTTCAAAGTAATCCATCTGGAGTATGTAACTGTGATCTTAGCTCTCTGCAGCCATCATATTTTTTTCTGCATAATTTTATATACACATTCTGTATTTCAAGTCGTTCAGCAATGAACACAGAGCAACGAACAAAATTGACATTTCTGATACAGTTGGAGAAAACTCGGTCAGAAGCGCTAAGATTGCTGCAGCTTGTGTACAGAGATGAGACAATGTCACACACACATTTTTGAGTGATGCAAGACGTCTAAAGGACATGAGGATGTGAAAGATGATCCCAAGAGTGGAAGGTCCTCAACGACCAGGACTGAGGTAACGACTCTTCCTAGCAAGTCTGTTTCAGTTTCAAGGTACTCGATGGTGTCCTGACAAACTTACATGCATCAATTCTTCTGGTCATCTCTCAGGAGTTTTGGCACCATCTTCGTACAGAATTTTCTGCATGTCCAGATCTTCAGTGGGAAGCTTCCAGACGCTGTCGTAATTCATGCCCAGCTCATTTGCCATCATTCCAACAGTCAGCCGACCATCGCCATGCACTATCTGCCTGATGCACTCAATGTTGACCTCAGTCTTGGTTGTTGAGGGCCTTCCGCTCCTGGAATCATCTTTCACATCCTCTTGTCCTTCTTTAAACCTCTCGTCCTTCTTTAAACCTCTTGCACCACTCAAAAATATGTGTGCATGACATCGTCTCATCTCCATACACTTGCTGCAGCAACCCCAGCGCTTCTGATGGAGTTTTCCCCAACCATACCAGAAACTTTAAGTCTGTTCGTTGCTCTATGCTCATTGCTGAACAACCTGAAACACAGGATGTGTATATAAAATTATGTAGAATAAAATCTGATGGGTGCAGAGAGCTAAGATCACAGTTACATACTCCAGATAGATTACCTTGAAGGTGAAACCTCTAAGTATAAAGTTTGGATTTGAAATAAATCTTTTATGACACCAGTCCTGGAACTTTTCAGACACATCTCGTATACTGCACTCGGTTCGAACCTTTTGATGGAGAGATCTCCAAGGTTGCAGCGACTCCCTTGTGATCTGAGTAAAACATGTTGGTGCCGGGAATGTCATGCAAGTCGAGAGTTACCTCACGGCACCTGATGCTGGTGTCACATGACGACCGATAGATGATGTAGTCTATCCTCTCACCATCATCAGTGTTCCTGTAGTACATGGTCTGACCTCTCGCGTAAGAATTATCAGGCGTCTCGTTGGTCTTGCAATCTTTGTACTGTACGGGAGAAGAAAGGGGATGAGAATAAACTGTATGAATAAATTTAGATCATTAAAGCACAAACATAATAGAATCCCTCAGAGACAAAGGGTTAAAGACAATGTAGGGATTGTGGAAACAAAAGTAAACAAAAAGTCTGACAAAAAGTAAACATTATATAATATCATATACTATGCAACTAGACAGTATCTCCACTGCAAGGAGTGAGGACTCCACGACAAGTTTACATCTTACTAATAAATTGCAAGAGAACCTAAGAACACTCTAGTTTTTCATTATACAGAGGTAGGGCAAACTATGTAGAAACAATGGTGATGTAATGATATTTAGCCTCATTTCAGAACATTGTTTTCTTTCTTTTATCCTTTCCTTGAAATAACAAGTGAACACAAATTCTTAAGAAGGAATATGTTCATGATATTGGATAATGGAGCATGAATGAAAAACACCCTAACTATGAGGGGTATTCCAGTGCTTTATCATGGACAATGGGGTCACAAACAAGTCATTATTGGAGGATAGGGTACAACATTTACTTCTAGTTGAAGTTCAGCTTACAGTAAGAGCTGGGAATCAAGTGCAAATAATAGTGAAATAAGAATAAGAAGGGAAAAATAGACAAGGCTACTAACAACGCAAATGATGACTAGGACCAATACAGATTTATGTGTGACAAAAAGGAAATCACTAATATAGTACAATAAAGTAAACGAAAGACAGGTCTACAGCTGTAATGCAATACTGGGGCACACAAGCATTACCTATTGTGACTGCCCACCTCTAAACCAACAAAAAGAAGGCCAACATGAATTTCCACTTTCCTGCAAAGTTTACAAGAGTAAGCTCTAAAATCCTAACCCATTCAAAAAGTGATTGAAATAAGAAAGAGTTAGGAGATGCAGTTTCATAGAAAAGGGAGAAAAGAGGATTTAAAGATTAGGGTCACTCAGGCTGTGCAGAAGTATCAATGAAAACATGTTCTATTTCAGAGTGCAAGCAGCTGAAAAAATATGATTCAGAAAAACTGCTAATATCTCACCATCTGCTATACTTTAGGCCACAGTAGGTAGGGAAACGATTGCTCTCCAAGATAAGACAAACCTATGAAATTTGAGTCGGTCAGCCCAAATGACTGTTTTGGTCCTTTACAGAGCATCCTAATATGTGACTCTGTGGGTTTTGAGCTGGGCAGTTACAAATTGTGTTATCCACAGAAAGGTGTCTTTGAAAAGACACCTCCATCATCACTATTGCCCTGACCTACGGTAAAGAAACAAAATGCGTTTCAGCACACCTCTCTGTTCTCTCTCATTTCCCAAGCATCCAAAAGGCCGGCGTTTGCTAGTGCCAGTTTGGCAGCCAAGGAAAATGGCTCCGTGTTGAGGTCACCTGCAACGATGGTCAGGTCGGCGCAGGCTGATGTCAGTCGCACGTACTCGCTGAGCTCGAACAGCTGTACCAGGCGATGTGCCAAGGTCTCATCCTTCTCGGGTTGATTGGATGGAGCATAGAGAGCATGTGCCTAGTAAGGAGGATAAGAACATTGCACTGGAAGTTACTTCATCCTTTCCCCTGGATCAGCCCTGCCATAATTGTAGGTTTTCATGAAAACATAATTTCTTTCCCCCTGAGATGTTCCCGATGTTCACGGGATCAAACATCATTGAAATATCCATCAGGGAAATCAAAAGTTACTCGTGGTGACAGGGCATTTTCGTATGCTGCACCAAAATTATGGAATAATCTCCCTTTGTTTGTAAGACAAGCAGTTACAATTAATGAGTTTAAGGCCAGGTTAAAAAGTCATCTCTTGAAGTAATGTATTTAACGTTTGAATTTCTTGTATGTATGTTATTTTGTAATGCGCAGAAGAGTATATTATCATAGTAGCTGCGCAATATAAATGTCCTTTATCATTATTATTATTATTATAAATGTACTATTATTATTATTATTACTACTACTACTACTACCACCACTACAACCACTACTACTACTCCTACTGCTATTACTACTACTACTGCTACTACTACTACTACTACTGCTACTACTACTATTACTACTACTACTACTACTACTACTACTACTACTACTACTACTACTACTACTGCTGCTGCTGCTACTACTACTACTACTACTACTACTGCTACTACTAATTATAATTACATGCATGATAATGATTTCTAAGAAATGCATAATACCACAAGATAGCACTTTCACCATTCATACAGCCAAAGCTTGATATTTGCGGTGGCCAGGGGCTACCAGAAATAGATGTCAGGCCACCAATTTTTAAGATACAATATTTGTTTCGGTGGCCTGATCGTGCCAGAAAATTTCATTGTCGGGCTACCAAAAGAAAAAGTAAGTGTCAAGCCTCTAAGCTTCCATGACAAGATGGGGTATGGGGAATTCCTGTCTTGTCATTAAGGAACATCTCTAAAAAATCTAAACTCATAGTGACATAATTATACATGTTATTCATCATACCACTCTAAAAATAATATAACCCTAGATGAAATTAGGTGAAAACATTATGAGTTGCCTTTTCAAATCTACAATGTTTGTAATGCTTTAGATAAAAAAAAAAAAAATCTGTCAACCAAATGTTCCGAAAATTAACAAATACACACGTATACTTCTAGAAATTCAATACACTGTGGAAAAGTCAGATGAAATGACAGGAACCTTACATGAGTAGCATAGATGTTGGCCACCAGTCCTTCAATGTTGAGTTGACACATGACAACTCTCTTGGCGGCATACCAGTCCATCTGGTTCAGCTTGTGGGTGTAGCCATTCAGGGAGAAGCGACAGGAGTGCAAATCCGTGATTGGCCATTTCGAAAATATGCACAGACCACTGTTGGTGAAACCTCTGTACCATGAACAGAAATAGACATTGGGTTACATTGGGTTACTTGCTTCACAGCCCTACTGGTAGGCCTACGTCACCAGCACCAACACCATCATCAAAACTACAACAACACCCACATAAACACAACAAGCTACACGTACAACAAGCAACAAGACGGAAGTACTGAAAATTAGTATATTACATGCGGCATAATTTTATTATCTTATATAATGTTTATATTAAACCATAGTTAAAGGGACTATACAGTACTGGTTGAGGTGGGGATTCATGTTTTGAACATTCCAAAGTGAGGTAATGAGAAACCTGCAATGAAATATGAAAGATCATGTAATGTTAAGAAGGATTCAAAACGTTTATTTGATGAAAATTGGTTTTCAAATGGCTGAGATATCCCCAAAAAAGTGATAATAATAAAAAAATGGCGACAGGCCACGCCTTTTATTAGGATCTCTTTGTTTTACCTTGTTTTTGGATATCTCAGCCATTTCAAAACCGATTTTCATCAAATAAACGTTTGATGCCCCTTAGAATTGCATGCTTTTTGACATCTCATAGAGTGGTTTCTGAATATCCCGCAAAAAGTTAAAAGCTAAATCCTCACCTCAACAAGAACTGTACACACCCTTTAATCATTACTTCCTTGAGAAAACTTACAAGACATGTCATTCAGGCATAACTTGAATTCAAATTTCATCTAAATTGTGATAAGTGATGTGGCACTTGAGTTCTATTTACACAGTTCAGCACTTCCTGGACGCATGTAGTTACACTTTTTTGTTATTAAAATCATCTATAATAGTCTAGGAGCTGTGTTTAAAAAGACTTCTACATCATCACACTTTATAGATGTGCAATCCTGAAAGTTAAGCATTTTTAGAAATATGCAAATGAGGATTTTAGTCATCTGCAGTGAATCTTTACGTGACATGGTGACTGCCGGTGAACTGGTGGTTTTTCTGGGTGAGATCTTGTAGGTGAACTGTTTAAAAAAAAAAATCACATTAAATGCATGCAGTACTGTAAAACGAGGAATGTTCGCGTGCATTTTAATTTCGCTAATTTTGCGAGCGCCTAGATTTGCGAAATTATAATGCACATGAGTCTTGTCTACACTATATATGCATTGAATGCCAGTGGCAGATCGCAAAAATTTCATGCCGCAAAAATGGCCGTCAGCTCCAATGCGCGAAAAATTCATGCCGCGAATATATCATGTTTTACAGTAGTCTTGTAGGCCGATATAAACATTATAAAGTGCTTCCATACCCTTTGAAGTAATGGCTGTGAGGTAAGGCCTCTCTGGTAGATGCTTGAAGGAGGTCGTAATCTTTTACATCCCATACCTGGTAGGAATTAGGAATGAAAAATACCTACAGTGGTGATGAATGCATGCAATCATTTACATACAATGTCCATGAAGTTCCCTTCTGAGCTCACTATTCAAAACAATCAGTATGTACAGCAAACTTGATTGAGCATTGACTGAGCAGACACTTCAAAAATTCATAACTTTTCAACGGATTGTCCGATTTTCCTCAAACTCTCACTGATGTGTTCTACTAATATTGCTGCATTCACTCAATCCACATGTACAGTGAAGGTGGACTTGTCCTTTAAAGTTTCATAATAAAACATGTGAACTATTAAAAGACACTCACCATCATAAATGAATATGGATATAAAAAACACACACCAATCAATCAATCGATCAAACAATCAAACAAACAAACAAACAAACAAACAAAAATCACTGGCCCAGCACAGAAAACTATTTCGAGTGTTGCTCCACCTGAAATCAAGACCTATTTAAAAGTAAAAGAGTTTAAAGGGATCGTACAGTACTGGTTGAGGGGAGGATTCAGGTTTATAACATTCCTAAGTGAGATAATGAGAAATCTCTAATGAAATATGAAAGAGCATGTAATCTTAAGAAGAATTTAACATTTATTTGATGAAAATGGGTTTTCAAATGGCCGAGATATAAAAAAAAAAGAAGAAGATAATAATGAAAGGCAACAGGCCACGACTTTTATTAGGATCTCTTTGTTTCACCTTGTTTTTGGATATCTCGGTCATTTCAAAACTGATTTTTATCAAATAAACTTTTGATTCCCCTTAGAATTGCATGCTCTTTGACATCTCATAGAGTGGTTTCTGAATATCTCGCAAAACAGTAAAAGCTAAATCCTCACCTCAACAAGAACTGTACAGTCCCTTTAAAAGAAATCATCTAAAACAGCCCAACTGATATCCCCTTTTGGAATCATCAAAGACATGGTTGCTGATGACATTTATTTAACTCTTAATCATAACTTGTGTTACCTCTTGAAGTGCTACAATGTCATAGCACCCGGTGGCAAGTTTCTTGGCAATGTGCTGGAATCTCTGGTTTTTATCTTTGCTGAGACCAAGAGGCAAGCCCCTGTGAAAGCAGTCAGATACAAAGAAATGACAGGAATAACTAATGTGGAGCACAAATAGTAACATATGCCCTGTTCTAGTGTGTCCCTCTCTTGTGTCCTTTATTTGAATTGACATAATTAGACTATCTATTCTGTGGAGCTATAAACTAACACCCAGATGTCTTGCAACTACTGGATTAACTTTTTGCTGAAATCTTAGCAAAGATTACACAACTATAGTTTGCCAATCTCATCTGGCACACATACATACTTGCCAACATTTTCATTTGAGAAAGCGGTAGAATCCAGGATGCCTATGCGAGCAGCGCTAGCTTGAATGCTAATGAAATCTTTCAAAAGCGGTAGTCTACCGCCAAATGCAGTAGAGTTGGCAAGTATGCACATACAATGTAGCCATTGCATTGGTACACCCTAACTATACACAGCCCAGTCGCCGCTGTACATACGTAGCGCGACAGGGCTGTACCAACGAAGCTCCAAACACGAAGAGGGTCCAACGATCGCATGCGATCGGATTGAATTTTGATACTTAAGATCATTTTTTTGTCACTTCAAACTCATCTGACGAACAAAATGATAATGAGACTTCATATCTATGCTATGAATATTGAAATTTAGATTTAATAACTTACCTAAAATGATGGTTATATGCAGCATGTGTGAACGGTTCACGAACGGTACATCGTCTTTCACGCCAGGCCATTTCCAATATCCGGGAGGTCACATGATCTGAATGCCCTTTCAAAAGGTCGCGCTGTCGACCGTGCTGCTACACCAACACTCGAGCAGCGCATCGCACGCACGCAAAAGATTTCCGCAGAGATCAAGGCGCCATTTTGAATTCTGCAACGATGAACCCTGACGGTGTTAGGGAATCCGCCAGAAAGTATCATTTTTTGGTTCCACGGACTTATCACGAGATTTCTCAATGGACTTACGAACCTTCTGTAATACAAGCATGCACTAAGGTGAGTAACGTTTGGTAACGTGTACATTGTTTATAAAGAACGTATGAATTTTCATAAGTTTTGTAGTTGTGTTGTGGTTCCCCACTTTGTAGGTGCCCGCTCGTTGGTCAGACGCTGTATTCGCGTAGCGTATTAACAGCGTCTAGTCGGGCTATGGTATACCCCAAATGTATCCACACATGGGAAATAATCAAAATTCTCGACCATGGAATTAGAAATGTTACTTCTGCAATATTTTGTGAGAGGGTATACTAAGGAGAATTCTTGCCCTGTTACACTTACAATGTCAATCAAAATAACTTTGAAAATGATCTTCATGAATAACCAAGTGAATGTATTGTGTATGTAACAAGGTCAAGGGCGAGTTTGTGCATGTTTTGGAGAAGTGCGAAAGTACACTAGCGCCACCGATCAACATATTCTGGCAAGTGTAAAAGTGTCAAAACGGTGAAAAATTCCTTTTCTACTCGACTTGAATCTCACTCAGATGCAAATATTTGAGGCTATTAGATATTTAGAGTGAGTTTGCAGATCATTTGACAAACAGGTGCGAAAGTTAAGGGGCCTATTTAACGTAATACTAAGATCTAGCGCCACATGTAGCGGCAACGCCCTGTCGTGTGGTGCTGAAAGTTCAAAATCAGTAATTTCAGTGACTGCGAGCCATAACATTTTGATGCTCACCAGAAAAATTGAAAAAAACAACAACAACAAAAAAACAAACTTGCACGTAATTATTCAGTGTTCTGAACAGGACTTTGAAATGCCAAAATCAGGCAGGTGTGGTTCGAACTGTCTGCTTACGCCTTACGGCAAGAAGACATGGAATTGAACGCAAGGGACTGACGAATGAAGACAGCCGAATTCGGATGGGATCGGACAACTCCTCTCTCCCTTTTGGGTAGTTTTAGGTCTCAACTCACGTTTCACACATTTCGCTCTTTTTGTGTAGTAGTACTAGTATACAACCGGAAAAAAAAAGAATCCTTCGTGCTTAACTTACCAGCAGTTTAAAGTCAAGATTCTCACTTCCATCGCACTCCCTGACAGTCAGCACGTTTGAGGCCTTGGTCCTTGGATTCGCGTCGATTCCTGCTGCAGCGCTTCCGGGATCGATCGGTACGTGCGGCGTATCATCACATGTCGCTTGTAAATGACTTTACAGTACACAGGTGTACCTCCCTGGGTGTACTCGTATTCTTCACACCCAAACATATAACCAGGGAGGTGGGGCGTACCTCCTTGACCTATTTTGTTCCGTGACAATCCCTTGCCAGCTCTCAGTGGGATGCACTGGGATGGTGCCAGGTCACAACAACGGCACCAACGGCACCAATGGCACCAACATCACCACCACCACCACCACCACCACCACCACCACCAACAACAACAACAACACCAACAACAACAACAACAACAACAACAACAACAACAACAACAACAACAACAACAACAAGAACAACAAGAACAACAACAACAACAAGAACAACAAGAACAAGAACAACAACAACAACAATAACAACAACAACTACTACTACTACTACTACAACACAAAACAAAAAACAAAACAAAACAAAACAAAAAATGCATACATGCTAGAAAAAGGAAGTACATGTACATAATATAATAATAATGATTAAAAAAAAATATGTGCAAAACGATGTTGGAGCTCATAATAAAGACAGGGATCTACCTTTATATTCGAGCGGTATTCCGGGGCCAGTAAAAAATTGATGGTGTCGGGCCACCAATTGTATCCTTTGGCGACCCAATTCCCAAGTAAGATTCAAAATAAATTTTGTAGGGCCTACTTTTGCTTTCATTTCGGGACATCAAAATTTCAGATTTAAAATGGGGCGAACAAAAACGTTAGTGTCGAGCCCTACTGCACGAGTGGTAGAACAACCTTCAGCCAAGGAATCATATTCGTTGTTTGAGAGTACAGGTATAGGATGGGGATTATGAAAGATAATAGGCTACCCTTAGTGAGTTGTAAGTTTTATAATCAATTCATGAACAAACGCACAGCCATACACACAGAGACATGCACCGACACACATATTTCGGCAAACAACGAAAGAAGCAAAATTCTCGAGTTGACACGGTATGTATATATTTTGTTATTTATTTTTCATGATTATGGCCAGGAGCCCATTACAATTAAAATCAAAATCAAAACAAAATGTTGACAGGACATAGCAAGTCGCTATCCAAATCCAAACTCACTGGTCCAGCTAGAAATGTCATACTAGTAGTATACATTATTGGGCCTACAGGTAAAATTTTGCATCCCGTCTGGCGTTGCTTGCAAACCAAACTGTAACAACACATAGAAGAAGAACAACAACAACAAAAAAAAAAAAAAAACAACAACAACAACAACAAAACAACAAGACTCGCAAACAAACATAATTATAAAACATACACACAAACAAACAAGTAGTATGCTTTGTAATGTCAGACAAGCACGCAATTTAAAGGATCATATGCATTGTTGAATCCACATGAGGAGTTCCTGCAAAATGTAACTTAAAAAAAAAAAACGAGAAAAGAATGAGAACTTTGAAAGAGACGACTCGCACTGCAAGAGTCAAGAAGAGAATACGGGAGTGTCGTGGAAAAATTCTGTTCGTTAGACACACAACTATCACTAACTCAAAGTTTTATTATAATAATACAGTCTTACTATAATGCTTTTTACCGTTAGATTGTCATAACATGATTATGACTATGATTTGTGCCAGTTTTGGAATCCTGACAAAGACCTAACTCTGTGCTTATCCCTCATTATCCATTTCTAAATTTGGACGTCAGTTTGGGAATATCTTATCAAATAGATTTACAGCTCTCTTCTCACTCCTTATAAAGTCAGGGGGTAAAACTAGGATTAGTTAAGATATTTTTGGCGAGATTAGTTGCGAACAAGAGTGATAATATTTAGAAGTTTTGTTTGTACATTCATCGTTCATTGTAACAACTAAACCATGTAAACGGTCTATGCCTACGTTATGCTTTGTCTCTGTGTGCACGTATATTATGTAAACAAGACCATTGCGGAATATGACAATTAAATCTGTGTAAAATAGTTAATCTGGTAAAATGCATGAGTATGATATGGACTACCCATGCTTTGATCGACGACATAAAAACATTTTGGAAACCACTGGTAACAGCCTTTTTCATTGATATTTCTAGAGTATATTATTCATCTATTTTCATTCATTTATATACAGAAGTAATGTACATGGAAAGGAGAGAAAGCACGTTGTAATACCTGCTGCCATTTTGCGACCATCAAGGTAATGGCAATCATAACTTTAAAGGGATAGTACAGTTTCGGCTGAGATGGGGTTTCAGGTTTCCAACTTTGATTATGATAATTTGTTGAGATAATGAAAAACCTCATATGAAACTTGAAAGAGCATATAATTCTAAGAGGAATTCAAAGTTTAGTTGATGAAAATTTGTTTTGAAATGGCTGAAATATCTAAAACAAAAGCGATCCTAATAAAATGTGGCACCCACCTTTAATTACAGGATCACTTTGTTTTTGGATATCTCAGCTACTTCAAAACCAATTTTCATCAAATAAACTTTGAATTCCTCTTAGGATTGTATATGCTCTTTAATATTTCATAAAGTGGTTTCTAAATATCTCGCAAAAAGTTCGAAGCTGAATCCTCACCTCACCTCAACCAATACTATACCATCCCTTTAATTTGTGTGATAACTATGACCCTCTTTTTTAAATACTGATGGACGTCATATGTTCCTCAGTCTTTACGAGGTAAGCATCGGGCACAGCAGCATATTACGATATTTCTGGAACGCTTGGTTAAAGTAGGGTCTACACGGCCAGCAGTGTGTCTTTTCTTCTTATGAGTCTACATGGTCTCCTCTGCACAATTCCAGTATACAGTGTGGTTTTCTCAGTCACTGAACTTCACGATACTTGGACATGTACAAACATAATAAATAAAGAAGATATATTTTATAGTGACATCTGTAGCATTACATGCACTTTACTTTCCAGCTTTGGAATAACTGCAATGTTTGTCTCTCGTGCTTTTTCACCAATTCACACCACCATTCCCCATCATCAGATCATACTCTGCAAAAACATCGGTGTTAGATTTAACACCATGGGTGTTAAATCTAACACCGCTCAATGTCAATAGAGGACCACACCCACAGGTGTATGTTGTGATGGTGTTGAAAAGTGTTCACAAGGCACTTCGTGGTGTTAATTTGACACTGTATCTGGAGATATTTTTGACACTGCGCTGGTGTTTATTCAACAATGACACCGCATGGTGTTGATTTGATATTTCTGGTGTTAATGTCAATGGTATAACACCCGTCCAGCTTCAATAGGAGACCGCACCAACTGGTGTTACTATGGTGTAAATGTGTTCACCCCCCTTTTCCCCCAAAAAAATCAAGTACTTTATCGGACAACTCTTAATCGTCTTGTTGAAGCTAAAAATCAACAAGAAGAGCAGTAACTAAGAAACTATTAAAAAACAATTTTATATTTTGAAATGACACCCGGAGGTATTAATCTAACACCATAATGAGCACCAGAAATTTAACACCAGCCCGGTGTTTCGTATTTAACACCGGACTTTTTGCAGTGTAGTTCATTAGTGTTGCTTTTTCCCCAAATACTTGTCGCAACTCTTAATAAAACTGTATCAAAAAAAATACCCCCTCAAAAAAACAAAAAAACAAAAAAAAAAACACAAAAAAACCCAAAAAACAAAACAAATGTCCGGGAAACCTTTTGACAGGAGGATTTCATTAAGCTCGGCTTCATACCATAGATGATGACCTCGAAATTTCATGAAGAAACATAGTAGTTCAAAAATCCTTACAATACAGAGCACTCAGAAGGGTTCCCATACACTCGTGATATAATGTCAAAGTTCAAGTTCGTTTATATTACTCTAGAGAATATAAAAAAAAATGCATGCTATTGCCTTATTATCGTATTGATAAACGTACAAATGATTCTCTGACATCGAGCAAGCATTGATCGAGCATTTGGGCTGCCAGAAAAAGAAAACAAAATAAAACAAAACAAACAAGAACTGCGCCCCTCACTCAAGTTGAGTTTGATACGCCGCGTATATGATTAAAAAAAAAAGTACAATAAAAGGTAAACTGGATTCTTTCACAAAATAAAAGAATTATGGAATTTGACCGTTTATCATCAATTGCAGGACCATGTGTTCGCGAAACAATGATCTATAGGTCAGAATGACTTTTATCAATAAGGAAGATGTTTAAACAAGAAAAATCCATAGCCCCCTCCCTCCCCCCCCCCCAACCCCAAAAGGGACATTTAGATTTGAACTGCATGGGTTTTCCCACAAAATGCATGAAATTAGAGACTAATATGGCATTTGAGCTTTTATCAGGTAACCATGTATTCGCGAAACAACAAAATTTGTCAGAATGACTTTTGCCAGTTAGACAAGACAATGAAATGCTATCGTCTCACGCAGTTTCATTAGTTTGTAAGTGCAGAAGGTCACATCATTATTTCTGTCAATAACTCGGCAAACGAAAGCGTTTTCCACGCTACGCCATGCACGAAGTCAACATTGCTGAATCGTTACATCTTTAACAGTTTAAAATAATGCGATGTTGAGGACAACAGCTTTTTAAATCCCATGTCAAAATAGACGAGTTTGGTGAAGATCCTGCCTGCAAACGGACGGGGATCATCATAACTTGTCTAATTCGCACAATCATGCGACTATGACTGAAACCAATTTGCAAGAAACCGTGTGCAGTTTTACCTTTAAAAACAAAACAAAACGAAGATTATTGCTTTTTCAAAGTAACTAAAGCTTTACTTTGATGTAAGTTGTATATGATATGAACGCGGAGTAGATTTCACATTCAGTTATTCTTCGTTATTTGTTTGTGATACATTATACAGGTAAAAACTACATGCTGGATTAGTGACCTGGAGAAGCGGTGGGTTCCTCTGTATGATCACTTGGCTGAGAGTTAAGATCGGAGTTAGCTTTAATGAACAGAATCTTCTGAGCTTTGTCACGGTCTACGGTTTCACCTTGGTCGCATGGCTCCAGGGATGACATGTCTGATTTGATGCAAAGGCCAAGGAGACACATGGCCACTGGAGACAGTGGCTGGGTGTCACAGATGCCTTTCCACCACGTCGCTGGGGCAACGTGCGACGCCGCTTCCCAAAGGTACTTCTTCGACCACAGACGTCCGTCCTTGGCTCGGTATTCGGCGAGATTAGCGAGCACGCGCCCAACTTCGAGACCGGATATCTTCGCCCATTCTACGATGTACTGGATAGCATCGTTGGTGGCGTCCTCCGGGAGGCAGCCGCCGCAGTAGCGAGGGTCGAGAAGGCAGGCAGCGTGGTGGATTGGTTTGCAGCAGGCCGACTTGACATCATCAAAGAACTTCGCAATGGCGTCGGTCTCCTTTACAGGAAATGTGGACGTATTCAGCGATTGTTTAATGAGTTGTTCGATGTTAGCCATTTCTATGACCACGTCCGAAAGTCTCACTTCTTCTTGTTCAAGGTTTGACTTCGAGATCTGAATTGTGCGCCAACTTGTCAGAGTTTGTGACAGCGTGTTCCAAAACATCTCGTCATGGATAGTTACCTTTACTTCAGCCGAGGCGAGGTCTGATCCAGCGGCTACACTCTCCTGAAGCTTTTCTTTGCAAGCCATCAGTGCTTCTAGACTCTGCATTAAGTCATTGACTCCAAGACTTCGTTTTGCACTATTGCAGCCTAATATGTCATCGATTTCGTCAAAGCGTTGTTCATCTTCAGTCAAGAGATTCATACACTTGCGCATATGTTGAGCACGTTTGACCATTGATACAATGGTGTCCTGTCGAAGAATGTGCCTCCAAAGAAGAAGCAGGCCCTGGACAGGATCTCCCGCAACAGTGGTAAATGGGTAGCGTTCTGAGAGTATTGGCCATGAGGCACGGACATTCTCGCTGAAATTTGTTACTACAATAGCAATGCGAGCAGGCTCCACCTTGGTAATGACTGTCGAGATAGAGTCAGCGATGTCCTGCGGGGTTTGTCGTTTCCCAACGTCAATGCAACCCATGAGCATTGGGGTAGGGGTCGTGAGGACAATGTTCTCCTCGTGCTCAGGCGCTCCTAGGTCTATATTCGAAGCTTGTCGTCCGTATACTAAAACGGCTGCAAATTTTGTTTTGATTATCTGTGAATACACATTTTTCAATGTTGCCATGAACTCGACCTCCAGTAATGACCCAATGACAGTTTCCATCGGCGGGGGAGAGTAAGACGGATTGAGGTCATGGAAAAACTGCAACCAGTGGGTGTCCTCTATGATGCTGAGCGGCACGTCAGTTCGGAAAAGCGCACACGCCAAAACTCTGTTCGTCACGGCATGCAGTTGCTGGGCTTCCGGACAGCAGGGATCTCTGTTGGCGCCGCCTGATCGTACGTCGTGCTGCTCTTTCCGCTGACACGAACCTAGTCCTGACGACGTGCCGGCCTGAGGAAGAGATAGGGCGAGTGTTCCTGGCTTAGGACTGTCGGTCCCTTGGTTCATTCGCGACGACATCATCGGTCGTCCCGCGGACGACGAAGCGTCCTCGTCCTCGTGACAACCGTTCGTTGCTCCTACGTGGTGATCTGGCCGGAACTCGCCAAATCCGCTCCGTTCGAGCTCGCGTTTCGTGTCGTTTGGACAGAGCGAACACTTGAGCAGGTGGCGCATCATCTTGGTTGCGTTCGGGAAGGAGTACTTGAGGTTGCAGTAGCTGCAGTATGCCGCCGGCCGCGTTTTCCCGCCAATTGGTGATGAGACGTGACCTTCATCCTCATCACAATTAAAGTGATCCCACACGACTGATTTGCCTCTCATTGTAGCCTTGAATTCGTCAAGTTCTAGAAACACAACAAGTACAAAGGAGGAAAAAGTTTACAATCATAATGAAAGGCGCGATCAGTAATAGATGTGAATGTATTATGTTATGGTCATTATCGAATGTAAAATTCACTTTAATATCATCGGTTCCATGACATTTGCTCCTGCTACAATACTTGCTCCCATGAAATATCTGCACACTCAGCCGAACATAAACCTACCTTCAAATATAACCCGTAACCCTAATCCTAATCCTAGCTCACATCAAGCTAAACCTAAAACCCTCTCACAACCCTAACCCTAAGTCCTTGGAGGAAATAAGACCGGAGCAATTGTCGCGGGAGTAAATGTCGTGTCACCATTATCATCACCCACAAGCAATAGGATAAATGATTAAGTTTCTCTTGACAACGGGCGTAAAAATAGTCCTTATTCCAGAAGTGCTTTAATACTATTTTAATGCAATGTTCAAGACCCCACTGGTTTAAGAAAATATTAGATGCATAATTACATTATGCATACATCCACGATCTAAACCGGAAAAGCAAAGTAAAGATGCATTTCTTCTCATACGTTCGAGTGTTTTTGTAAACAATTCTTCTCGTATACGTCTCAGTTTTGAAGTGGAAATCATTGTTCTGTGTCCTTGAGACTTTAATGCAGCATGAATGTGTACTATCATACCCGGATATCCATCAGAGTCACGTAGAAAACATCCGGATAAATTGAGTGACAAAGAGAGCAGTCGGTATTTCCTTTCACTATTCGATATATTCGGCAAGAAAAAAGAAAGTAATTGAGAACTTGATACTCTGTATAATTTCGTACGTTTACAAACAGTAAACAGACCTTGAAAGTAATGATACCATTTACATGATCCCTTGGCTCGTTTGATAACAGATATTTGTCTTGACCAACCTGTGACACAATAACCGTCAAATATGAGCTGCACAAAGTTATGATTTCCTTCTCAGCACCATTTCATTCTTATTTCCAACGTGGGGATAACGTGTATCAAACTCTCTTCTCCCTTTGCGCATTCGTCCGAAAGTGAAGTCTGGAAAGTGATATAAAAACATGATAAAGAATGGTGGAGAAGAAATAGTCAAACTGAAATTAGCTTTTTATGAGAAACCAACATCTGTGAGTGTTCGAACTATTTTGGGTATCATAGCGTATAGAAGCCGGGATAGAAATTATGAGGTGTGATTTTTCTAATTCTGTAGCATTATACCTCGTGGTTTTAATGATTTTGACTGTGTCCACAATGAGCGCCCTGTAGTGAGCAGAACGAAGTGCTCGCCTTCATTCCGAAACTTGCATTTGTTTAACTCTTTATGTGCCACGTTCGCACGTCCGGCTCAGTCGACGGCGTGCCAACTTCGCATATTCTACTCAACAAACAAAGCCGCCAAAACCGATCGATAAATCCCTAATCACTGCTAATCCCGCGGCACAATGAAAGCGTTTTTCGTGCTTTTGTTTCTCTCATACACGGCTTGCATTCTGTGTAGTGATTGACTATCAAGCGGTGTTCCCAACTAGATTTGCTCGTACATTCTAAGTTTCTGTCACGGTTTTATGTGCAGAAGTCATGCCTTTACAGTAATGTAGCAACTGGTCATTCGAAAGAGAAATTCAAAATAGATTCGTCAAACAATTCATATCGAAACAAAGTTTGACATTCCTCCTTAACTTTGCCTACTATTATGCCCATCCTAACAGAAATTTGTAGAGGTTATACAAATTAGAAAAACAGAATTCTTTCTCAAAGCATGACTACCTTCGTGTCTCGGAATAACGTGGCACACAGGGGGTTTCCACCATGGCACATAAAGAGTTAATCAACAAGGAAGAGTTATGTGACTTAATAGACTGACAATAAGATCAAGAATCAAGAATATATATATATATATATATATATATATATATATATATATATATATATATATATATATGTGGTTGGCATCCATTCGTCTCGAGAAAAGATGGCGTAGCACTAGCTAGGCAAGATATATATATATATATATATATATATATATATGACAATGAATTAACACGTAAAAAAAAAAAATCAGCAACGATGATATATTTTTGAATTTAGTGTGTAGAATATGAATTACCCAGCTACTTGAACACTCGTGTCTAAGAGACTTGGAGAAACGATGAGCATCCACTTCATATCACATTTGATTATTTCCTATACACTCAAACAGTATTTCATCACTTCCATGCTCCTTTTACAACTAATTCTCGTAGGGTAGCCTCTATAGTTTGAACATTGGAACATTGGTCCTCCATCAAGGGCCCTGGTATCATAATTACTTTGCCAGGCAGCCATTTTATACGCTGTTTTGGCTGGAGAGGTATACATCATTGTTAAAACACATTTTTCCAAGGATGTAAGCACAGGGCAGGATCTATATTTCAATTCAGGACTTCCTGTTTGGAAACTCAGGACTATTCAAAAGGTTCACTCATGCTTTCCTCTACTCTCATTTAGCATGTAACGATTGCAAAATTTGAATAATTAAATCAATCGATAAGTCTTGAAATTCAGGAGACACACGTATTGGAATAAGAAGCCATTTGGACACTTTGAAGTATGTGAAAATCATTTAGCTCGACTGCTACATTGTGATTCAGTCTGAACTTTGATTTTCATTTCGCGACATCCTGGTTGGTAAGCGCAAGCATAATACACACACACACACACACACCTACACACACAAACACACACACACACACACCTGCACACACAAACACACACACACACATCACAGAACTCTTACACACACACACATACAGGCACGCAGGCAAACACACACGCATGCGCAGAGAGAGAGAGAGAGAGAGGAAGGAGAGAGAATGTGCACGATGAATTATCAAGGTGATGAAAATGGTCGATGTACGTAGCAGGATGGGTAAATTCCGTCACTCCAGTTATTACCTATAACGGGGTTACACAATAGATGGTTAAAGTTGATTCACTCCGTATTAAATGTACCTTCGTTGAATAAAATACAAGAAAACAGGGATTTAGAACTTTCATTAGAATAGGATGAAAGAAAGTTGCTTCAATGCAGCACTTGCGTATTTTTATTAAATTCTTATAACGTAATATTGCTATATAGTATAGAGTATTTTAAATAATATTGGTTTCATGCCTTTAATTATGCAAATTAGCTTATGGTCGATGAAGTAATGTTGATTTTCATTGCCTATCACGTCTTTCACATACCTGGCACGTCATTTACTGAAGTAAAGATATATGCGACAGATTAGATCATGTCCTTCTCATGAAATAATCATCATCAGTAATTATGGAGTTGTGATTACTTTAATAAAGGAATGATGATTCTTTAGGGGAGAGGCAGATAGTTGTCATATCATCATCATAATTAAAAAAAAAATGCTCTAAAAGCTTATGAACGAATCGGTGGGAGCATTAATTGGTGAAAGAAGCACCGCCCTCACTAAGTTGCACAATACTGGTATTATTGTTTCACAAAAACAATGATGTGAAACGACAGGCTTCCATGCCTTGCCGATGTCCTATTGAGCGAAACTTCTGCAAATCTTGTTGTTTTGTTTTACTATGTCAGTGTTTTAAAATTAATAACTTGACACGGAACGCAGATTATCACTTTAAATCTCAGTTTACCACAGATCAGAGTGATAACTAGGAAGACGGAATTTACCAGTCATAGTATAAAAATACTTCGATGCGTTTCCTCAATTCTTTTACACATTCTATATGTAAACGTGCTGTCTAATGCGATTCTTTCTTTCTTTCGTGAGTTCGATATTATGATTTCTCGTTATTTTTCATTCTCTTCACTAAACTTAACTTGAGCATGCGGTTGTTTTGTCTTTAAGATCATGGAAAGGTTTTAGGTATTCTCCCTGATTACGGTTTCGATTTCTCGAGCGCACAGTGTTTTTCTCAAACAAGAGGTGCTGGTTTCAGAATAAGTATTCTACGGTGTTTGGTGCACTCTCAGAGCATCAACATCCTCAGTCGACAAGCCTTGATGTTAATAGCTTGAAATATAGCACTGAGCTCGTGCTTGATTAAAGTGAAACCCAATGGAGTAAGAGTCAAGGTTTCATTAAGATACGAAAGAGAAGAAGAAGAAAAAGAAGAAAAAAAAAACCTAGTCAACTAATGCAAAGAAATCACACGTTTTCACCGAAATTTGTACTTCACAAATGAGATGTGCTGATGATGTCAATCAGCTATATGTCTGAAATGAGGAAAACCCATTACATTTTGTTTTGTTTAATAATAAAGCATGAAAATTATGAGACGATGATAATATCACCTCATCCATTTGCATAAACGCGTGAGGTCGCTATTATCGCTACTTTTATCACACAGGCACTGAAATGATCATGATGGTAATGATAATGATAATAATATTAATGACAATGATGATGATAATGATGATGATAATAATAATAATAATAATAATAATAATAATAATAATAATAATAATAATAATAATAATAATGATAATAATAATAACACATCTTCTCTGAGATTACCTAACTTTCAGCATTCTGGGTGGGAGGTAATTCACTTCTACTGATACTTGCACTGGGTCTGTTTATTTACCTTCACTCTTTTTTTTTTTATTCAAGTCGTCAAAAAGCATGGAGCGGTGTTTCCCTTTAAGTTTCCAGTATCGATACAGTGAGGAGACGTGCCAATATTCTGCTGTCATAAAAGACTGCCAGAGTGGGGAATTCCACGTAATTCTTAAGACAATAAGTTTTCCCCTTTTGTTTCCTACAGATGTGCATGTGATAGGATAGCATAAGTGACTATGGTCAGTGGTGGTAGATAAACAGATGCTATCGTGCATGAGTGGTGAATCTGCCAAGGATAGAGTCAGAACATAATTCTATAGATCCGAATATGTACTTTGGTTAAAAAAAAAATACTTGGATTCTGAATGTATCAATGCTAATAGATCAAAAGATGTGTCTTTAAGGAAAAATGCGACTTCTCCTCAATTTCACTTGGAATCCCCATCCTTCTAATACTTTTTGAAATGAGAGCACAATCATCTGGCACTGCCAGGGTGATTTTGGCCCCTTATATGCAGAGGGATATCAACAAATATCATAGACTATAGAGCAACTGTTGATGTTGCTGTTTATTATCACCAATGATGATGATGATGATGATGATGACGACGACGATGAACAGCATTTATATAGCTCCATTTATCTGTAGAACATTCAAAGGCGTCCGGCTCTCACATTATGTCAAACATTATGTACAATGTTGCTGGAAAAAATATTAATGATCATTGTGTAACATTTCACTAATAGGTCAGAACATTGAGCCTAATGTGACTGGTGATAGCTCAGGTCTCCATCTTTCGGATCCAATGAGTGTGAAAACAGAGGATTAAAATATCGTACATTTCATCCATCTTATCTGACGACTGATGACTGAGTTAACACGTCATTCTTTCAATCTGAAAAACGATGAGATTGATGAAACTCGGGTTCTTTCTTTTGGTAAAGGCATTATGTTCTGAAGGAGCCGGTCGCTTCAGTCTTGCGCATATTTTCTATTTTCAGTTTCAACTAAATTTCATATGAAGATACCATTTGGCAGAAAAATATTATGCGTAAAATGTTAAAATTGTGAAGAACTAGAATGAAAAAGTCTACAAGGTGTCTTCTACTCGCCTTTGTAACAGATGAAGATCAGAGCCTCTGCCTCCCTTCAGGTAAAGATGGAATGTATAATGACCCCACGATCTATCCTTTAAAGCTACATCATACGGGTGTAAGTGAAGTGTTTCATTGCAAAACGTCTCGATTCAACTGCTTAAAAACGAAGGAAATGACGAGAAAGTTTTGAATATTTTTAATCATAACTTCAAGAACATTTCTAGTTATGCAACAAGTGAGATATCATTGGAGAGTTTTCATTTTGCTCTGTGTGATGGTGGACTTAACTTAAAATGTTTAAAAATGGCGTTAACCCGTTTTGCCTATATCAGCACTTGAAGTAGGCCCTTCCCCCTGTATTGGAAGTGAGAGATGTTTTATGATTTTATAGGTCCATTATCGAATTTAAATGAGGCTCTGTAGATACTCCAAGTTTATTTTGATTCTGATGGATGGAGCGAAATCAAAGAACGAGAGAACACCTCATTTTTTTTATTGAATATAAAAAAAAAAAGTTATAGAATATCACCTGTGTTGTCATACAGGCACAACTGCAAATACACATTTAGATGAGGTATGATGTCTGAAATAAGATGATGTCTAAATTAAGATTTAGATGATTATGATGTCTAAATTTAGATGATGTGTGAAGAGTAGATAAGCTGTCGTCTCTTCAAGTTATTGCTCATTCATCGACAGCCTTCTGCATTCCAATTTCACAATACAGTATGCCCCCCCCCAAAAAAAAAAAAAGCAATCGCAGAAAACCCCATTCAGTTTGATTAAGTGATCACAGACAAATGTGGATCATTGTGAAGCATGTCATGGGTATGTTTCTTTCAAGTTTAGCACTCGTATGCTCTTGGAAGTGCATATTCATGTGTGAACACAATGGACAGAACTTGGAGCGAAGGGATTCCTGACATGTTCTTCACTTCTCTTTGACCACTGAAGCAAATAGGATGGGGTTTTCTGTAAGATGGGGGGGGGGGGAAACAAGTTCTATAAGTTTCATACCCTGAAATTGTATTTGGATTGATTCACTATTTTTTAAGTTATTGTTACGAAGGGTCCCGTTGTATTTTTTTTTTTTTTTTTGGATATACGGTAAATGCTAGCATATTTCAGTCAGATCACTGCTTGTTCCTTAATCCCGGGTAGCTATAAATCATCAATCACATCTTCTCATTTTGTTATCATTCTATTGTACACGTAAATTTTAGTTATATTTGAATACACAGATTGTGAGTCTTATTGTTAAAAAATGACTGTATTTCGTTCGTAATAGTCTTCAATGCAGAAAAAAATAACTTTGAAATTGAATGGAGAATACCGATGCCTATACACACTTTGCAGGATGTTTTATGAGTGAACATAATCAACTCTTCTCTATCTTGTTAAACACACAAAGGCCTATACACATGTACACACGAAATTTGCGCATATAGTACTGCAAAGTGTGTATAGGCATCGGTATTCTCCATTCAATTTCAAAGTTATTCAGTTTTCTGCATTGAACATTATTACGGACGAAATACAGTCATTTTTTACACAATAAGACTCACAATCTGTGTATTCAAATATAACTAACATTTACGTGTACAATAGAATGATAACAAAATGAGAAGATATGATTGATGATTTATAGCTACCCGGGATTAAGGAACAAGCAGTGATCTGACTGAAATATGGTAGCATTTACCGTATGTCCAAAAAAAAAAACCCACACCAAACAAACAAATAAAACAAACAAACACACAAACAAACAACATACAATGGGACCCTACGCAACAATAACTTAAAGAATAATGAATCAATCCAAATACAATTTCAGGGTATGAAACTAGAACTTGTTCCCCCCCCCCCCATCTTACAGTAAACCCCATCCTATTTGCTTCAGTTGTCAAAGAGAAATAAAGATCTTTGTAGAACATGTCAGGAATCCCTTCGCTCCAAGTTCTGTCCATTGTGTTCACACATTAAAATGCACTTCCAAGAGCATACGAGTGCTAAACTTGGAAGAAACATACCCATGACATGCTTCACAACGATCCACATTAATTTGTCTGTGATCACTTAATCAAACTGAATGGGGTTTTCTGCGATTGTATTTTTTTTTTTTTGGGGGGGGGACATACTGTATTGTGAGATTAGAATGCAGAAGGCTGTCGATGAATGAGCAATAGCTTGAAGAGACGACAGCTTACTCTTCACACATCATCTAAATTTAGACATCATAATCATCTAAATCTTAATTTAGACATCATCTTATTTCAGACATCACACCTCATCTAAATGTGTATTTGCAGTTGTGCCTGTATGACAACACAGGTGATATTCTATAACTTTTCTTTTTCAATATTCAATAAAAAAAAAATGAGGTGTTCTCTCGTTCGTCCCATCCATCAGAATAAAAATAAACTTGGAGTATCTACAGAACCTCATTTAAATTTCGATAATGGACCTATAAAATCATAAAACATCTCTCACTTCCAATAAAGGGGGAGGGGCCTATCAACACTTCAAGTGTTGATAGGCAAAACGGGTTAACGCCATTTTTAAACATTTTAAATTCAGTCCACCATCACACAGAGCAAAATGAAAACTCTCCAATGATAGTTAAGTTTAGTTTCATACCCTGAAATTGTATTTGGATTGATTCACTATTTTTTAAGTTATTGTTGCGGAGGGTCCCGTTGTATTTTTTTTTTTTTTGACATACTGTAAACGCTACCATATTTCAGTCAGATCACTGCTTGTTCCTTAATCCCGGGTAGCTATAAATCATCAATCACATCTTCTCATTTTGTTATCATTCTATATTGTACACGTAAATTTTAGTTATATTTGAATACACAGATTGTGAGTCTTATTGTTGAAAAAAATGACTGTATTTCGTTCGTAATAATGTTCAATGCAGAAAACTGAATACCTTTGAAATTGAATGGAGAATACCGATGCCTATACACACTTTGCAGTAAATGCGCAAATTTCGTGTGTACATGTGTATAGGCCTTAGTGTGTTTAACAAGATAGGGAAGAGTTGATTATGTTCATTCTTAAAACATCCGGGTCAGAACTGACCCGGAACTGGGTCCGTTGGGGTCACACACCGTTCCGGGTCAGAAATGACAAGGAATAGGGTCAGATATGACCCATTCAGAGTCATGAATTGGGTCAGGGTTACCCCTTCATTCGGGGTCTTCTTGACCAAATTCCAAGTTATTTTTGATCCGGAACGGTGTGTGACCCCAACGGACCTCCGTTCCTGGTCAGTTCTGACTCGGATTTTTATAGAGTGTTTCTCTCACAAAATTATTCCAGACTTGTAATGATTATGATTTGCATTTGTGATGGTGTTCTTCTTCATTTTGTGTTGTCAACGTGAGAATATTTGAAATTCCAATATCTTCTTATTTACATTTACCTCAAACGCATGTGCGAATTCTGTGAATGTAGAATATAGTATAGAAGGACACGTTAGTGAAATTCGAGAAAAGTAGCTTAATCCCTCCAAAAGCCATGAATTTCCAAAGTTCTTATTAAATCCACGTACCCCCATGCATTGCTGGGAAAGAAGGCTGTAAAATCTTTGTTGTCACAGTAGTAATGGTGGAACAGTATTAAAACAAAAACAAAAACTATTAAGAGAATTCCACACAATTTTGACCGAGGAGAAAAGTAAACCACATACCCTGGACTTTTCAATGACATGTATAAAAGGCAATATTATTCCCCTACCTTCCGAAAGATGCAAGGCAAGTGGACTTTCATAACGTTACAAAAATGAAGTGTGTTGTGTTCTTTTAGGTCTCTTATCCTGCGATGGCGGCACCAGAACTTTGAAAATTCACAAATTTTCATCAGATTCTCTGATTTTCCTCAAGCTGCATCCAGGAAATGATCATGATTGGCGTAGATTCCCTTTTGATTTCGATCGGAATCAAAGTTTAGTTGCCTTTCTTCTTTTACTTTTATTCTTGAATCTTAATCAAATTTGAATACGAAGTGACTTTGCAGTGTATGCATTTGAATTTGACAAACTGGTGTTTATATGATGCCAGACGCGGCGCATTAGTTTAGTCCAGGGAGGTTGTCTCACCTCCCTGTTTAGTCTTACGTCTCAACCCGCGCTCAGTCAGGTCGATAGATCTTTACAGTTTCGATTTACGACTCTCTGCGCCGGAGCGTGAAAGTATCGCTCAAGAATTAAAAAAAAATGTTAATGTTGAGGAATGCATTACAAATCTTCCTAAAATTTGTTATGAGGAATAAGGGAAAGGGCGGAGTGGGTAAGGGATTATCATAAACTCATGTTCATTGTAATGTCTTCCGTTATTTCCGAAATGCGATTAAATCTATAAAATTACCGCAGCGATACGGTCACTCCACAATCTTTGTTGTCATATTATAGGCCTACTCATCACTAAAATATGGAAATATTTTCACGGGCTCGGTGAAAGAATGTCAGATGTAAAAGTGTAAAAATATTGGCTGTTGCGCGAAAACGCCGGAGGTCAAAATGTAGAATAAATACGTCAGAAATAAACATGTGATGATTTACTAAATGCTCAGGGATGGATAACAACAGTTAATAGAGTAACGTGCTTGAGAGCAGCTATAGAGCGGATGATGATTTGCGCGACATGTTTTTTTTTCCCCCTCTGTAATATCAGTTTTAATTTCTCATGACTTTTTTTCACCCCTGACATTAAGTATGACAGTTGTACCTCTAACATCTTTATCTCTAACGTCTTTACCTGTCATTTCACAATAAACAGTGGTAGTTTTCCAAAGCCCTCCCTCAAGATACAGAGATAAGGGATAGTAAGACCTATATAGTCTACCATGTCTGCGGGGATCAAAGAACGAGCACCTCATACCACTGCCTTCAAAGATGACTTTTCGCAGTTGGATTATAAGTAGTCACCTGTCTGCTATAATCACGTTGCCAGCTTAAACAATTTAGTCGTATTCAGACATGCTAAAGAGAGTATTGTTGGGCTTGCAATAAAAAATGGAGGGGGGGGGGGTGTAGGTAGTCTGTTGGGATGGGAAAGAGAACAGGTTTGATTTGATCCACAACTTATTCTAACATCGATGTTCATCACAACTTAAACTGATATTGTGGTTTCATTACTTAAAAAACATTTCTTACGACAAGTGCAATAAAAATTAATCGTCTCATTTGAAAACATCAGTGCTTGAAATCATATAGGCTCCTAGATAGTTTCTCGTATCCTAGTGAAATTAAAACCCTTGATTCCCATGCTCACTTGTAGAAATAGTCTATAACACTGTCATTGTTCTGAATTTTGCTCGCGTATTTCCTCCTTGTTGCACACACCTTTCTCAGCGCACACTGCATTAACCACTTGACACTCAGATAGAAAATTCACTCTCCACATCTCTAATATTCGGCTAGTTTCTCGCTGAAAAAGATTACCATAACCTACATGTCCGAGCAAGACGATACCGAATGTGTGTGTATAGTAAGACACTGACCTTTAATTTTCAACAATGGCGAGGTCAATGCTGTCTCATCAGAGCTTTCGCAGTCCCACCTTCGTAACACCCATGTGCTTCAGTAACATCTCAGCAACTTTCCTTCCACACTTGTGACTCATACGACTCGAAGAAGCGAGGGCCGAGATAATCTTTGTACCCGTGCCGTTCAGCACCAAAATGTATCACGCAGTCACGGACTCACCATACGTTTTGTTCTTCGTTTTACCTTGCTCGCTTCATCGACACAGAAATATGATGAAATACAACGCAAAAAAAAGGCCGAGCCGCGAATACCCGCTCGATGCTGTGCCAAGGGTCAAAGTTTCCCAAGTGGGAAAACCCGGGTTGTGAACTCGCGCCAAAACCCCAATCTCATCTCGAACACATCAAAAACAAACAAAACATCAAAGTCTCAAGAAACAAATCTCTGCTCTCTGCCATTGTTACTTCATATTCTCCCTAGCATTTTGGATTGTAAGATTTACTCGAGAAATCATCTGTTCATCTGCTAGTTTCAATCATATTTTTCTTGCTGATATTTCTCCATCCATATCTCTCATTCATTTTTCTTCGTGAGACTGAGAGTGATTAAAACTATAGTGGTGAAATCAGAACTTAACTGAGAGTGTAAAGGACTTCATCTCCTTGTCAAATACAGATATATATATATTACCAATTATCCACTTTTTGTATAATCTGAAATCATGAAAGTAACTTACTCGGGTTTACGTGTCTTAGAGACTACAGAGGCCCCGGCTTATTTCTCTGATGAAATTCCCACGTTTCCGCGAAATCAAAGTTTGTGTGTTTGATAGTCTCAAACCTCAAGTTACGTGGATTATGGAAGAGAACTATCAACCAGGCATCTTCTTTGCGTAAAGGCCATCATATAGCGCGGTATTGAAATGTATGTGCCATTTGACATGTATAACAAGAGATAAAAAGACTGGAAAGATATGTCACGACTTTTGAACTCATACACCCATGAGCCGGGTTCCTATGTTTTGTATCGTTGAGGGTCTGCGTTAGGAAAGACTACAGCTATTACCCGGGAATAAACGGGGAAAACCCTTTTGCGTTGTTCGTTTGCTTTTTGTATGTAATTCTATTTGTATGGTTCTTTCACGGAGCTGGTAGCTCCATGGTTCATTCTACAGCTGCCGTATTCGTTGTTGGAAAAAAAGTAAATAAAATACGAGGAGAGGCGTGGTTTCTTAACCAATTATGCGGAGTAAGGCTATATCATGGTACGATCATTCTCGTACAATGTATCTAAATACGTGATTGTGTTAAAAGGATAAACGGGGAACAGGCGGACATTTAAAGCTGGGACGAATGCCAGGGGTGGGGGACTAATTCAGAATCGGCGATGTGGGTCACACTAGTATGTACGAATAAAGCTAGGCTATAGATGGCTTGTATTGTCAATAACTTCGAAACTATCATAATATAGGCCTACTCCGCTACAAACCATTGCTTAATCATTGCAAGTGTAGGACAAATTTAAAGCACAGGGTACAATTTCTTCCTTATTTAATTTATTTCTTAGAAACAAGATTGGTAAATATCTATTCACAACACAACAGAAGGGTCGTATGGCGTTGAGATCACCTTCTCATCAGTCTGCGTATGTCATATTTTAATTACTGTTCTGTTTTCCCCTTAAAGTCATCTTGAATGAGAAGCCGAGTTCCGTTTTTAACACCAAACAGAAATGCATTCTGTTACATTTCCGAGAACCACGACCTGAGAAATCTATTACCACTCATGTATAACGAAGCAAATTACGTAGTATGGAAGTAATATATTTGTGCAAACAAAACTGAATAAAAGCGAAAGTAGGGAACAGTGGAACAGACTTTTAAATCTGAGATATGAACTCCTTCACATAAAGTTCTTAGACTGTAGGTCAGATCTCCCAACCGTTGAAAATAAATTAGTATTTACTATTACTGTGACATGAAAGATATTTATATTATTATGAGAGCAAACATTTGCTGTCAACCCAATTTTTACATTGCACTAAGAAAGCTACACTTAGGATAAAAACATTATAACTTTAATCCTGCTGTATATCTGCATGCATGTCGAATTATGCACCTACTTTTTGCATTGGTCCTCCATTACTCCATGACTATATAGTGAATGCAATTTCTCGAAATTTTGAGATATTTCCAGCCCCGTAAGAAGATTCCAGTAACCTACGTATAGTTAAATTCTCGGTTGATGCCTTTGCACTACAACCTGACTCCGCGAGATCTGTACGGACTACGCGATGCGGTCTTGGCTTTAGACTATTATCCGAATGCCTCTATTTCCGTTGGAAACTTCCTCAAATCACTGAATGCATAACAACAAGATTTAGTTCAAATACATTACAACCTCTCTTTTGATTGTCATTCATTTACTCCTCTTCCTCCCCTCTGTATCTATCAACCCTTCTATCTATCTATTTATTCATGTATTTATCTCTATCTATCTATCTATCTATCTATCTATCTATCTATCTATCTATCTATCTATCTATCTATCTATCTCTCTCTCTCTCTCTGTTGATATATATATAGAAAAGATGTATATATGTATGTATATATATATATTCTGTGTCTGTATATATCTGTATCTATCTCTATTTCTATCTATTCCCATCTATCACCTATCAATCTATCTATTATCTACGTATCTATCAATCTATCTATCAATCAATCTTTTTATTCATCTGCTCTAGTATATCTATGTATCTGTCTGTCTATCTTTACTGAAATAACATGGCAAGGGGTTATCATTCTATTGCTTTAATAGTCAATCCCTTCATATTTCACACTCTTATCCGTTATGGACCTAAAACTTCGGTTCCATCATTGATCTAAGTAATACTAGTAACCTTTTTGTTATTCACCTTCTCATACATAATTGCATTTACTTTTGCAGTTAGTTTTTATTTTGATGATTTTGATATCGTTACGTGCAGTAAAAAGGCGTACTGTATTTTGTTGTGAAATATGAAAAATACATTTGATAATTTCATACACATTAATAACATTTCTGATGGACCCTTGCCCCATTTTAGTCATCAATTCAATTCAATTCAATTCAATTCAATTCAATTCAATTCAATTCAATTCAATTCAATTCAATTCAATTCAATTCAATTCAATTCAATTCAATTCAATTGAATAACATTTCTGATGGACCCTTGCCCCATTTTAGTCATCAAGGCAATTTGGAGAAGTATACAGCACATGTTTTTTTAGTAGCATGCCTTCCCAGCACTTCACTCTATCTTCCCCACGTTACTCGTATTCATCTGAATCTTATACTCCTGCAGATATAATGTTCTACTGTGATTTGGTCCGAGGCAATAGAATAGTCAAATGGGCAATAAGTGACACAAGTGTTTTAATATTGTTCGAACGATATCGGATAACACTATTATTGGTTATTGCACGATCATATTTTCTCTCAGTTAGCAAATTAATGACAATTAAGCATTAGTTACAGTCTCTTGACATCCTAAGCACCCAATGACTGACATATTGTAATGTCATCTAAGTTGGTTAGTGCTATTGAGAGGACTCAAAAGAAGAATGCAGTGTTATAAAACCCGGCATAAGTTATACATTTGATATCAAACTTGTTCAGCGTCCCAAGACAACGAATTCAGTCATTATCTCCTTGACATTACTATGTTCTGATCCTCTCCTTCACATTAAAGTCTGATGAAGGTCTTCGATATCATTCGAACAATACCAGACAGTCGGTCATTACAGAGAGTTTTCCTCACACAGACGCCTTCTGATTACAGACGAGGGTCAAAAAGTACCACATTTGATTGTGGTTCCGTGAAAGAATACATACGTTTTTCCTTTCAAATACTACCGACCAACACCAACAACAGCAGCAACAACAATGTCTGTAGCATTTTAAGATGGCGGTCCGGGGAGATGGTGCTGCATTATGGGTTTGCTCTTGTCATTTAGTATGTAAATATGTAAATATATAAATAATACATGTAGCCCTACTGTATTATCCATTGTACGCTTGTATTGCTGATACGTTTCTACTGTATATTGTGTAAGAGCAATGAAGAAAAAATATTTTGTTAACAACTGATGATTATGTATATGTATGGCTCCAACAATGTATGTACAAGTATATACACATGTACATGTATGTTCATGTACAATGATAATACAGGAATCAATAAATCAAAATAAAATCAAATATATATATATATATATATATATATATATATATATATATATATATATATATAAAGAGAGAGAGAGAGAGAGAGAGGGGGGAGGGAGAAAGAGGGAGATTGTGTTCTTACTTTCCCAATTTGGAGCCATGTTTAAGTTGGGTTTTGCGCAAAGAAATATAGTGACATCAGAGAAGGCGGTTGTTGTTGTTGTTGTTGTTGTTTTTTATTTGTCAAAGTCGGACCCAGAATAAGAAAGTTCGGGATTTTTAAAAGTTATATACCGCAAGAAACATAGAAAATGAAATGAGGTGCAATCAGTGACCACACAAGTTTCTCATCTACGAATTCTTCGATCGACACGAACACTTTTCTTTTTGTTTTATATAATTCAAAACACAAACAAATCCATTTTCAATTTATACTGCAAATAATCTCTCTTCAAAATAAATAACTCGATTATGAATCAATCCCCCGCACACACACGAACACACACACACGAACATACACACACACACACACACACACACACACACAATCTTCCCTGCATTCAATTTCTAGTTTTTAGTTTCAATTTCCAGGAAATTAACCCTTTACATATTATTCAGCCATGACACATACACCAAACACAAATTGAAATATGCCTTAAAGGGATGCTATAGTTTTGGTTGAGATGGGCTTTATATTTTTCCAACTTTTTTTTTGTTAGATAATGAAAACCTCTCATGAAATGATAATGAAAGAACATTCTAAGAGGAGTTCAAAGTTTATTTGATGAAAATTAGTTTTGAAATGGGCGAGATATCCAAAAACAAAGAGGTCCTAATAAAAGGTGGGATCGACCTGTTAGTAGGACCACTTTGTTTTACTCGGGTTTGTTTGTTTTTGATATCTCAACCATTTCATTACCGATTTCATGAAATAAACTTTGAATTTCTCTTGGAATTTATGTTATATTGTATGTGGTTTCTAATTTTATCTCGCAAAAGGTTGAATTCTGAATCCCCGTAACAACTAAAACTATACCATTCCTTTGAACACAACACAAAATATCATCCATTCATAACCATAGTTTGTCATTTTTTGTGTGAAAGCAAAAATGAGTATTTAATGGAAGAAACAATAAACAAGACTCACGAGTATACATGAGATTATGAAGAAATAGAAAACAGCCCTAACCATATGCTAACAGAAACGGATCAATACGTGATTTATCAGTTGACAGGAGAATGTATGGCACTGAGAATTGATAAATAACGATAAATAACATTGAGGGCATTGTGAGTGAGATATTGAAGTTATTTTTTTTTTTCATGTGTGTGAGTGTTGCATGCATACAAAATCACATAGATATCCCTAATTCAATACATTCGTATCTGAACGCATGTCATCACAGCTGCTAATTAATGTCAACTTACTGACACTGCGATATTCTAATCTCACTTCATTGTAAAAATGAAACGCTTTCTTCAATATGACGATAACACCATTAATGACAGGATACTACACAATCCCATGAAACTTCACGAATCATCAATATCTTTTCTGTCCAACACACCTATACACCACTCTAAGAATCTTATTTTATATATTCCTCGGATAACATATTATATCAATAACGTTCAAAAGTACTGACATTGAAGGAAACGTGCAACGGTACGATATGAGTAAAAATCGGGGTCAAGTCTTGACACATACTCCGACATATATCTACGTTGAATTCTATATTTCCTTAAAAAAAAAAAAAGCTCTGTCATTGTTATGTGTTATTTTTGCTTGTGTCGGATCTATTTACAACGTCATCATGCAATAATAAAGTTTTGATTGCTTATGAACAAGGGATCAGCAGCTTTAAGATCAACCTCATTAAACACTGTTAAAGGACTTGGTAAGGAGGATCAATTAATCTTGCCTACGGGCTCAATCACTGCCTTCCGCTGACTCGAACTGCGGACCTTGTGATTGAGACCATGGAGCTACCATTTGGTAGCTCCATGGAGAGACCGTGGTTTATATCCACACGGCCAAAACGGTTCCTCTTGTACTTACGTGCAAGGACCATATAGAGTCATCCGGGATGTGCCATCAATTCATATCAGAAGTAGTTTTTTTTTTTTTTTTTTTTTTTTTACGGTATGATTCAAACAAGAAAAGTAGACAGAGAACTTGGCTTCTATCATGAAGAAATCCGTCGGCTTTAGGAGTACACAGTGTTATGTTCATGTCATTAGACTTCTGAAGAAACCCATCGTCATTAAAGGTTAATTCTCAGCCTCATCAGCTAACACAGCAAAAACGCAGTTAATCTGTAGTATATAGCGTCCTGTATCATGAGTCAGCACTATATTAGTATAATTCTTCAAGGCGTTTTCTGGTGCTTGCGACGCCTTGCTTAGCAATCAGGCTACTTATAGATCTCTCACAGTTTCAAGTCTTTCAAACAAAGTAATTGAAGCATCGAGCGATTAAACGTCAAAATGTATTCACGTCAAAGTTTTAATGACACATGAAACTCCAAACATGTTCAATTCAATGTGAAATATTGCAGTATTCATACATATTAATCTGGTCATTCGTTATGATACTGCCTCTCATTATCGTGCTCCGTGAGTGCAATTAAAAGTCATATATGAACATTGATGATCGTACACATGATCTTACACAAAGGAACGCTGTTAAAACTGTTCAACACATATCGGACACTCGAATTGCTCACAACGGCATCAAACGCTGCCAGAGGAGGACGTGACATCATTTCTTGCATTCTATCCACATGATATAGTAGCCTTTAAAATAGTGCTTTCAATTGCATGTCAATAATTATGCCTGTAGGCTGTGGACTTCGAACATAACCTTGCCAAACTGTGACAAGTTACAGTTAAACCATACAAATTACCGAGACACATGGCCGATATTTTCCCCATCACAGGTCGTCGGCAGTCCACTGTCGACCAAGTTCTTCGCCCACGTCTGCCATGCGCCTTCATACGTATATTATATAGTTTATATTAGGGCATATTGGTTAACAAGGTGACATTGCACTAAGTAATGTACACGTTTCTCCACAGAGGGTATCATCCCCGTCCACAGAACTGCTGCTAGGTACGTCAACAAATCCATTGTCAGTGATCGGTATGGTCGACTAGTATCAAAACATTATTATATCCATCCCTTCTTTTCTTTTCTTTTCTCTTTTTTTTGGGGGGAAAACATAACGTAATAGTAAATTTCAGTGATTACATCATAATATATTGAATCTTAATTATGCATTCCATGTATCAGCATGCCCGATTACCAAGAGTATATTGGGCTCCTCCTGACGCGAGGCCTTTGTAAGGTACAGAAAACCACCACCACCACCACCACAACAACAACAACAACAACAACAACAACAACAACAACAACAACAACAACAACAACAACAACAACAACAACAACAACAACAACAACAACAAACGAAACAATTGCGGTGCTTTTTGTGCACCGAAATAGAGCGAAAACACACTCGGTTCCCCAGCGCACATGCATAGTCTATGCCTTTGTGTGTCCGTGTATCATGTTATCATACATGCAGTGGACACATTCCCTGTACAGTGTATTGCGATTGGATGATTGTGTTTTTCAGGTTAACATAGAGTTCATTTTATTTTGTGCATTGATTTCATTGCACATTTGGAAAAAAAAATGGGCTTTTACCAATCTCATGTATTGCACATAGCGTTATCCAAAAGAATTTCACATTCCCACACAATATAGCATTCTTTAATTATATCATTATCATGAAGCCACTCTGTACTCACGGAATTTGCAACCCATAAAGTGGTATCAGAGTGAGAGAAATCAAAGAAAGACAAACCAACGCCAATTTTCATGTCGTTGTTTCAAAGAATACGATCCGGGATAAAGACCTTTCCCTGATCCGATTAAAAGAGACGAGGAATTGAGACACTCGTACACTTTACAAAGTTCAATACATCGAGCAACACATCACTGACACCATAACCCGAACACACTTGGGTATAACTTACAACTTGGGTAACTTACATTTTTTTTTTTAATACCTGTGTGCAACCATCGCTGGCAATTTCTGTCCTTTAAAAAAAAAAGAAGAAGAAAAGATGAAATCAATATTACACAATGTGAGCACTATATCCTAGCTTTGCAGTGCAAGCCGTTATGCGATGGGGCGACGTTATTAAATGGATATGTTAATTCCTTCATCACGTTCATTCTTGTAGTTACGTAGACTGGGAAATGACTACATTTACCTATACATTTACTAAATTTCAGTTTTGTAGGTAGAATGAATTTCATGTAAAGTGCTTTTTGTACGAATATTCTGATGAGAAAGATGTCCCAAATTTACCGATGTCTTTTCCCGGGTAAGCACCTTAGTAATCATGGTATATAATATTGCCGTTATTTTTCCCTGAAAGATGTGTTCCCGTTAATACGCATAACCATTACATGGTATCGACTGTAATAACAAAAAGCAAAAAACAAAAAACAAAAAACAAACAAACAATACACAAAACATAATTATATGGATACAGTGTACAAATAGGATCTCTGCAGCAACATGCACTCATCTGACTATTATAGTACCTACCTTCTGCTTACTGCAAAGTTAAGCCTTCTTTGTGAAACTTTATATCCATGCGTGTTATACGAGTATTTCAGACAGTTAAAAATATGAAAGTTACAAGCCAGTGTGTGGCCACGCAGACATGTAATGATTACATAACATAATATGCATAACCTCAAAAACTGCATTTATTTGCAAATACGGAACACTACTCTGATTTCAGAGCCACACACCAGGACTACACACTGAGAAGGGATGACAAAATGCTAACACGTTCCAATAAACGTTTCCGCTGTGGCCGTATCCCTTCACTTTTGCTAGGTAGTACATTGTATACCTTGTGGGGTATAGAAATGTAGTGCCACCTCATCACAGGCTCTACATACACGACACAGTACTGTTCGTTGCTAGCTTGTTGACCAGCAAAATATAGACTCCAACGCAGGGATAATAATAGCTACTCACGTGCTACAAGACAAAGACATGGTACAATATCATCATCATACTGTTATAGAGTGAAGAACACTATTACTATAATAATATGGTGTGCCAATGGGTGCACGTCCCGAGACCGACAGCCACGAATTATACAGCCCACGAGTCATCCAGCCCATGAGTCATACAGCCCACGAGTTATACAGCCCACGAGTCATATACATTCCATGAGTTCGACACTAAGCATACAAGGCCCACGAGACCGACACGATAAGCCACGTGCTGTATCCGTCGAACTCTCGGGCTGTTTTTACCTCGTGTCGAATTCATGGACTGTATGACAGATGACTCGTGTTCTCTTATGACTCATGAACCTCTTTTTTTTTTAATTGTCAAACTCGTGTAACTAGTGGTTGTCGTTCTCGTGGGATGGCCTCGTGCAAACCAGGATCAAACCTTTGAGTGATGAATATTTCTTTCTCAGTTCACCATCCAACGTATTCTCATCTAAATGCAGCAATAGACAATAATGAATCATCAATTTGCATGCAGACCAAAAAACACCGTGGCATGGGACATGTGCATGCTTCTCTTTAGCTATCAAATTAGAAATCAGAATTGGATTCGTCATGTTTCGTTTTAAATGTCTTAAATTCCTACCCGATGTCCTGAATATTGCTGCATGTCATCAATGAGCCTGTTACATCAGTTTGTTTGTTTGTTTGTTTGTTTTTTAACGAAGTTTAATTGGACAAATTTGTCAGCGTCAAAGTTTGATCTGGTGTCTTCGTTAGATTCCTACTAGTCGGTGTCTGGCTAGACTGAGACGACTTCTCTCGCATCTTTTCCCGGGACACCAGCGGCTTGCCGTGCCGCGTCATCCACTTGTCCCGCCGGCGCCGAATCGCGTATCTCACCTGCATTGCAATACGGAAAGGATTTTCGCATTTTAAGACTTACATCTCCAATATAAGATGTGGATGTTTACAACACGTGTTTTGTACAGTGTATCCCCAAATGTCATAATCTTTGAGAATTGGTGTAACCTGATGTTTTTAGATATCTTTTTTCTCTCTGATTTATTCTTCCCATTGACCGGACTGTAGGCCGACTCTGATATTCTAGAAAAGTGTAAATTTTCACCAATACTCCAATTCGAAGATTGAATGTGGCACACAAATCTCAAGCTTTGACAATGGGTTAATCAGAGAGATCGAAATTTATGGGAAATTATTTCAAAGCTGTAATAGTTTCCAAAAGAAAAAAAATCGTCCCCTCCAAACTTCCTGAATATTCGTTCTGTAAATATAGGTTTAAAAACAAACAATCAAACAAACAAACAAACAAACAAACAAAACGAGCCGTTCTATGAAAAGTCGTCGTGCATGAAACCACAAGTTGACTAATCATCACCTTTCTTTTACAAAATACATGATGCAAGATATTGGGTCGTATCTCAGATGGTATCAGTTTCACGTTAATATACAATTTATTCGGGTACAAGATTTCACACGAAAATGGTAAAGTATGAGCAAGTAATGCTTCATAAACTATCATAATAAAGACAACCAAACTTCACAACCTCGTTCTAAAAGCATGTATTATACGTGAGAAAGGGTTTGGTATAGAAATCGCCTTTTCTGCTATTGCAAACGACAAAGTCGCTTGTTTACTACCTCACCAAGAGATGAGGAAATGATCAAGATAGAAAGGAAACAATAAAAAATGACACTGAGTTACCTCTGAGTTTCGCAAAAAGTGAATGATGAAGATGAAGACCCCCTGCAGAGAGTTGAGGACGAGGAAGATGTACTGAAACACGAGGGAGGCACCTCGGATCACGGTCATGAAGCCGATAATCCAGGTTAGACCCATGATGGGTAGGAGGACTACCAGGGCCTTGGCGCCATGCCTGTGAAAGATGGGCGTAAGACAAAGTATTTTACTGAAAACAATCATGGATAACTGATTACTGCATGGGAAAGAATAACATACTATTTTTTGTTGGGTGCATTATCCCTTGCTTCAGCAGGTTTCAAGCAATGACATAAACCCCCAATCTAGCCCACAGTCTTATGCATTGCGACAATATTTCAGAGCATGGTGGGAATTTGCAGATATCTATTGCGAAAATTTCATGCTGATCCTGAACTCTGACTAAAAATACTTAAAACGCTCTCTTCGCTCGCTGTTGTTTTTATACGCATAACTACCGAACCATGTAGCGAGCTCCTACGTCAAATAGTAGCTGCAACTTTCTACCTCCACATCGTCACTCGATACTTCAAGATTTGAAAATCAAAGGACACAACGTAAAGTTGAATATTTAGAACAGAATTTCTTTGTTAATATCGTATTTTGCTCCGGGAGAATGGAATAATATTCATACATTCTTCCAAATTGGGACATGATCATCACGTATATAGAAGCTTGCACTAAAAATTATTACATTTTCTGTTCATTACCAGATGCAAATAATCTATACTATATGGTAAAGCAAACTCTCTAATTTGGCTACATTCAGCATGTTCAGACAAGCAAAAGTGACGTGAAACTTGATGATAAAGTTCGCTTTAGTAGTTCGGCTTTATAGAGTAAAATTAAACAGAAAGGCAAAAGTTTCAAGGAGACTTATATAGGACAAGGACATTATGGAATTTCAAAGTTTCGCATGATATCACCAGCAGCCACAATAGAAATTAGATGAAGTGATGATGTCATGGTATCATCAGTTTCACAATAAAATCCTTAGTCTGTGAAATAACTTTCAAGTACTAATGACTTTAAAGGGAAAATGGTTTGAGCTGCTAAATGATCTACCAATAACTTGACTTTTATGACTTATTTCCAGGTGTGGAGAGTTGTGAGTTGATGCAACGATCATGATGATCAAACCAACTTGTCTGCTGGAGTGGTTGCGTCCACTATCACAATTCGGTTAAAGTAGGATATACATTAAATTTCCATGACTTTCCCATTTCATGTCAGGTATTGATGCAGAGACTGATTTTACTCCATTTGATTATCTCGAGCATGATTTGTAACCGCATTTTAAGCAGGTAGCCTGTCAAATCCAGGAATTAAAAGCGCGTGCTTGTAATTGCGGCGTAGTTGTCTGCTTACTTAATCTTTGTGAGGTTGTCGGTGTGGAGGTTGGGACCGCTCGCCATTTTGGCTATCTGAAAGACAACCCTGATAGTGACGAGGAGGTTGAAGAGAAGGAACACGCCCAGGGGGACGACCAGATACAGCAAAGTCAGGTCGTCGATGCTCAGGAAACAACTGGTATCGGAAAAGCGGAAATGGAACACAGAGAGTGGGCTATTATTATCATTATTATTTCTTTGGCATCTAAATCTTTGCATCATTCTGATAAACTTCATTATAAACGTTGGACTTTTGATCAAACAGCAACGACAAAATGGATCTCTCAAATTGACCATGATCTGAGTGAGAACAAACGAACATTGTGAAGGCTACAAGATATCAGTTTACCATAACCTTCAGTACTACATCCTTCAGTATTTCAACTACATGTCTTTCATTAGTTCTTCCGAGACAGTTGTAGAGCCTATGTAGATGCCAGATGCAGCGTCTTGCTACAGTGATCGTTTTCTTCATTGACAGTTATTGCGTCGGCTTTGACATCATTCTGCTTGGTGCTGTGTTATTATGTCTGTTCATTAAAACTGAGAATGCAACTGTGCATCTTTGAACAATCAGACAGATTAACAAACATCTCAAGCATCTGTCCCAGCATTACTGTTACGTTCTATGAATTTCGCATTGACACAGACAGTGGATATGGCTTCTCTACCAGAGTCTGAAGAAGCAAGGATGCTTATAGGCTTACATCAATATTGGCCTTCAACAAGTGCATGAACACTTCCACTTGATAAGGTATCGACACTGCAGCTTGCAACAAACCAAAGTACCTCTCATAGCATCCAGGAAGTCATCTCCTTTTCAAGACCAATGCAAGTGTTATGTTCTAGTTTTGTTCGTAAGGGCTGTGTCTGCCTACTTACATATTTTCCTGTCCAATAGTACCATCGTTAGTAGAAAGCAGGACCACCACGAGAATAATAGGAAACCCTGTAAACATGAACATGATCGATTCAGCTCGTTATGAAAAGAGATATACGCAGTTGTCAGGATATAGTTACACTCTGTGAACTCGTGATGATGTAAAATCACTGCCTCCAGGAAAGGGTAGTGAAAGGAAGACTTCTCGCTGCACTCTGCGTATTACGTCTTCATTTCAGACAAGAACAGTCTTAGCATAAGTTAAGTCTAGTGTTCATGGTTGCATGCAGAAGCGTTTAATCAAATCAAATTTTAATCATGGAATCATCTGTCTGCAACCAATGTACACCTTTTTTTTTTCGTCACTGATATAAACATTTTTTACCCATGATTAGTTCCATATCTTGTGGTTTGATTTTACATGACTGTGTTTATTTTCTTATGTGATGGGTGCACAAGAAGGAATGATCAGTAACTGCATTGCTGCGACTAGTTATACTGAACAAACTGCATCACCAAGGTATATTGTGTCTTGGGTCTTAGAAAAAGAAAGAAAGAATGAAAAAGGAATTGTATCGATGTACCCCATGCACATGCCATGTAGTATCCGATTTTTCTCTTTTCGGCGTTCCACACGACAAACGTTAGGAGATAGAGATGTATGCCCTCTACGGTCATCCAAGAGAAGGTCACGAGGAAGAAGTAGTAGATGAGCGTTGCGACAACTGTGCAAGGAACCTGAGAACACGTAGTTAGCATGGTCAGTTGATAATATGTTTGATGCTAAATCATGATAATAGTCATTCGATATCTGCATGCAATTTCACACCATGTTTATATTGGCTTGATTGAGTGGAGTCGAAATTACATTATGAGAATGGCAGAAATTTCAAGATCGACAGTTATGGAACTTTGAAGGTTTACATCCTTTGTGTGCAAGTTATCAATCACTAATCACAGTGGAGGATGTGACTTTGTCAACTGATAAGTCTTCCATCAAGCGAACACAATTCTTTAAAGGGATCGTATAGCTGTGGTAGAGACCTAACTTAAGGTTTTTAACCCTTTCGGCTGAGATAATGAGAAACCTTTCATGAAATATGAAAGAGCATGTAATTCCAAGTAGAATTCAACGTTTATTTAATGAAACTTGGCTTTGAAATGGCTGAGATACCCAAAACAGAGCAATCCTGACAATTATGATCGCCTTGTTTTACTTTGTTTTTTGATGTCTCAGCCATTTCAAAGCCGATTTTCAAAAAATAGAATTTGAATTTCTCTTAGAATGGTATATGCTCTGCACTATTTCTAAGTGGTTTCTTGTCATCTTGCGAAAAGTTAAAAGCTGAATCCTCACCTCAACCATAACTATACCACCCTTTGATAAGTAAAATCTAAAGTTTGTTGTTCATGGTGTTCTATATAGACTACATTTTTTTTTTTTTTTTTGGGGGGGGTTGAAATTTCTTCATTATCTTATTTCGTTTTATTCTTTTTTAGAGTGAGATGATGACATTGCCGCCTTTTTCTAATTCATGCATGTGGTTGCTAATACTATTCACTATTCAGAGACACATTAAAAAAGAGCAACAACACATATTTGATTTTAGAAATCCACCAAAATTGTAACAAAATTTCTACGAGCTGCTGCAGTGATTATCCATTCAAGGTTCAAAGAATATTTGGTATACATTCGCGAGAGAATGAGAGAAATTACAAAATTGACTTCATTTTTTTTGTCAAGCCAACATTACATTTATAATGACATTGTGCTAGCTGATTAGGAGTCATATGAATAAGGGTCAACAACAACAACAACAACAACAATAAATGCTTGAAATTTCGACATAAGTGGTATTATCATTGTGTTTCCTTTTTGCTTTACTTGTCTTATTTCACTTGGCTACTGAGGACTCATTTAGCTGCTTATGTCATGGGTCTAGCTCATTTGAGTTAGAGTGTTTTTCTGTACTTCTGGTGTTCAAAATGTCATATCTTTATAACTTGTCTGAGTTTGTAACTTTAACGCTATATAGTATCGATACCAATATTATCTTCCCTCACTATTTGCATTATGCATTACAATCATGTACAAATTGTATCATGTCACATGGAGATGAAATGGCTTTAACTTACAGACGGAGGCCGCACAAGCTCGAGACAGAGAAAAGCGACTTCTGCTATGCCAAGAGCAAAAGCCAAGTTCCCATGCACTAATATCAGATCACTCTTGAGACTACGGGTGAAACAAAACGATGTGATAAATATTAATGGTTGGGATGGTGATAATAGTACTGTCAATAACAAGAACAACAATAATAATAACAGGAATGATGATAATGCTGGTACTTAAGATGATAGTGACAATAATGATGACGATGAATAATAACAATGATAGTACACATAGTAATAACATCCAGAGTAATGCAGTGAAAGTACTATAAGTAAAAAATCACAGCAATAATAGCGTCAATACTATTGTCACCATCATCATCATAATCATTATCTTCATCATCATCATCATAATCATTACAATTATCATCATACAGTTAGGACCTAGTCCTTTTCACTATATAAGAACGATCGAAAATTGACCATTTCCATAATGCTAATGCGGATGGATGCCTTATGCAATCACATAAGATGAAACTAAAGAGAGCCTTTTCCACTAATCTTTAGAATACCTAACGCATTAGCTTGTGAAGACAAATCCTGTTTCCTTTAGATGCAATCTTCATTCTTATGTATCACTTTAAAAAAAAACTTATCCCAGTATATAGTTATATATATAATATATACTGGGATATGTGAGGGAAGTATATGTATACATATATATACATGGAAATATATGTTTATGTATATAGTTATATATATTTAGTCCCAGTTATAGATCACAAGTTGGACATTGTTGCAATATGTGAAACATGGTTAAGGCATGGTGATCAAGTGGTCATTGGTGATATAACACCTCCAGGGTATAGTCTCAAACATGTTTCTCGATCGTCATCAAAAAGAGGTGATGGAGTGGCTCTATTGTACAAAACAGGTTTTGATGTAAGATTCACTGATCTTGGATTTACTCCAAATTCTTTTGAGTTTCTGTCAGCTGAGTTTATCAGTTCAACCGTGTCACTGTCTTTAATCATCCTGTATCGCCCTCAACAGAAATCGACGGGGTGCTCTTTTAGTCATTCCCTTGATGAATTCACCTCACTGATTAATATTGCTTTTATGAACCCAACATTGTAGTTGGAGACTTTAATGTTTATGTCGATGATCCGGATGATGCAAGTGCAAAGGCTTTCATGAACCTTTTATCTAGCAGTGGTCTACAGCAGCATGTCACAGGTGCTACTCAGAAGAAAGGTCACACACTTGATTTGGTTATTACTCGCGAAGCAGGTCCACCTGTCATTGGTAACCTGAGCATTATTGATGGCATATCAGATCACTCTGCTGTACTTGGTAAAGTCCATCTTCGCCGCCCCCCAACTCAGACCAAAGTGGTGAAATCACGTAATATTTCTGCCATCGAGATTCCATCATTTTTGCGAGGATGTGAAATCTACCTTAGACTCTAACCACAATATAGATGGAGATCTGTGCCGAAGTTGAAAGCTTCAACAATGTTCTTGCTGAAGTACTTGACAAGCATGCGCCTATGAAGGAGCGAACTGTGAAACTGCGCCCTCAGTCTCCATGGTTTGATGAAAAAATCAGGGAAGGAAAGCAACTACGTCGTCAACTGCAGAAGAAATGGAGAAAATCAGGTCTTCTTATTGTTCGGCAAGCATACTGTCAACAGAAGCAGACAGTAATTCGTGATATTAGACTTGCAAAATCACATTACTACAATGATCTATTCATTGAGCATGCCAAAGACCAACGACAGATTTTCCATTTAACCAACAAACTTCTCAACCAGAGGAAGAATTCATCTTTTCCAAAGTGTGAATCTCAGCAGGGTTTGGTCCAGCTTTTCTGCGAATTCTTCACAGACAAGATAAAGAAAATTCGAGAGGAATTTGGAATGGCTGATGACTTTTATCTTCGTCAGCAAGACACCCCTGCAGCATGTCGTTTCCCAGGTTTTGATGAAGTATCAGAGCAAGAGGTACTTCAGATTCTTTCAAAATCCACAGGAAAGTGTTGTGATTTAGACCCAGTTCCTGCATCATTGATGAAGAAGTGTGCCACTGCAGTAGTTCCAGCTATGACATCTATCATCAATAACTCTCTGAAATTGGGTGAGATTCCTCCTGTGCTAAAGGTTGCTAAGATCTGCCCTGTGCTGAAGAAGGCAAATTTGGATTCAAATGTGATGAGCAATTTCCGTCCTGTGTCAAACCTCTGTTTTCTGAGCAAAACCTTAGAGAGAGTAGTATCCAAGCAGCTCACAACATTCTTACAAGAAAACAGCTTATATGATGATTTCCAGTCGGCTTATCGTGCTCACCACAGTGTGGAGACTGCTGTACTTAGAATTCAGAATAATCTCCTTCAAGCTATGAATGTTGGGAAAATATCTCTCCTGGTCCTTTTGGACATGTCTGCAGCCTTTGATGCTGTAGATCATGGAGTTCTTCTTACTCGCTTGGAAAGCCTCTTTGGTGCAACTGAAATTGCGCTTCACTGGTTCCGTTCTTATCTCACTCAGAGAACACACTTTGTGAGCATGGATGGTGCTAGCTCTGACAGACTGCCTTTGCAATATGGACTTTCTCAAAGATCTGTCCTGGGCCCAGTGCTCTTCTGCATGTACTGCTTGCCACTTGGAGATATCATCAAGAGTCATGGCCTTAGTTATCATTGCTACGCTGATGATATCCAGATATATTTATCAGTGAATCCTGTCCATTCTGAAGTAATCCAAGCAACAGCGTATTGAGGCTTGTGTTGATGAGTTGCATAAGTGGATGATTTCAAACTTTGTGAAGCTTAATGAAGGGAAGACGGAGTTTATGATCATTGGGTCTAAGCATCAAAGACCAAAGGTAAACGTCACTGGGATCAGAGTGGTTATGGAGATATCATCCCTCCTTCAGATACTGCCAGGAATCTTGGAATCATTTTTGACTCTAATCTTTCCATGGAAAGCCACATCTTGGCTGTATCCAGAGCAGCTTTCTTAGCTCTCAGAAACATTGGCTTGATCCGCAAGTACATCAATAACCATGTTGCAGACCTTCTGGTGCATGCATACATCACATCGAGGCCTGACATGGGAAATTCAGTATTGTATTATCTGAATAAATCACAACTACACAGACTTCAGCGCCTGCAGAATAGCGCAGCTAGAGTTGTCACCATGTCCAGGAAGAGTACAAGCATCAACTCTCTTCTGAAAAAGCTACATTGACTATGTGTTGAACAGAGGATTGAGTATAAGATCAGTTTGGTTGTGTACAAGGCACTGAATGGCAATTCTCCATCATATATATGTGATCTACTAGAGCCATATGTCCCAGCAAGAGAAAATCTACGTTCTGCAGACAAGTACCTGCTGGTGGAACACAGAGCACACAACTCTTGGGGAGCTCGTTCATTCCGCGTGGCTGCTGCAAAGATATGGAATGGCCTTCCACAGTCTATCCGCAGAGCTCTTACCACAGAATCTTTTAAAACAGCCCTCAAGACCCATCTCTTCAAATTAAAAAACTAAAATGTGTAAGAATGTATGTTTACACATTTGGAGACAACTACTTCCTGGAACTATTTCTTTTTATTTTAACTGTCACATCACAAGCGGTGCATCCATGAAATTTAAGCTGAATTATGTATTTATTTTGGAGCAAGCGCCATGAGCGCCTGACTTGGCGGATACCGGCGCTATACAAGACTTCATCATCATCATTATATAAACAGTTCGTATACTGCATGTAGTATTATGGGAACACTCAGAACGTCAGTGCATGAAGATAACCTACAAGAGACCACATTTATATTGCGAATGAAAAAGAAAGAAGAAATCAGGAAAAAAATCAGAGTGCTAAGGGTTAACACGCATCTTCATCTGTTGATACTGAATTGACGGGTGTCGAGCTTCAACTTGTGTCCTTAAATATCTTAATCGCATTTTGTCGATTATCGACCCTATTTCACACGAGTAAACACACAAAAATATGCCTCTTCTTTTATCACAGGTATTTCCACATTTTTCATCCCATTCAAATCTGTTCTTATGTTGATCCCATACAAGAGAATCCATGTTTGACTGATGTGCGTGGGCAATATTAACACTCGGATAGAACAATCGCTTCGCATTCCACACATCCATTATCATTTTGGTCGGAATAGGTATCCGTGTTCCATAACACCTGTATGATAGTTTGCATTATATGTAGGCCCCAACATATTTCTCCTACTTTTGATATTATAGTCTTCGATACTATTGAAAAACATACCATTACGTTATTTTCATATCGACACAGTTATTCACGTGAATGTGAATAACTGTTTATTACATTTATTTATTACATTTATTTTTGTTTTAACTGTCAGATTCAAATTATACTGTGCTCAATTAGTTCGTTCAATTGACTTTGTATTTCATTTATGTATGAAAAAGAAATTCAGAAATAAAATCAAAATCAAATCAATCAAATGTTTCACCTAATTCATGCTTTGTAATTTTTGCATTTGTATCATTGTATTTCTCCTCGTATGATATTTTCTTGAGAAGTATGAAAATAAATTGAAATTGAAATTGAAATTGAAAATCAACGCACCGCAGGGCAACGTATCCGCAGCACATGGTGAAACAGGCGACAATGGAAAAGCTGCAACCAATGATCGAGAGGATTGACATCACGTGTTCATGAATCACCGGGGTCTCCTGGGGTTAACAAAAGAAGAGTTTTGCATTTAGCAGCCTTTGGTTGGTGATTCTTCCTCTGGTATACTAGAATGCACGAAAATGACACTCTACAAAGAATTTACTTTCAATATCGCACCAGACAATAAACAAATTGAATGACAATCTTCAGGTGACAATCACTTCGGTACGTCCTTAGAACTGAACGTTAAAGTAAAAAGGACATTATTTTCGGCGTAGGTGTCATTGTTTCAGTGGTTATGACATGTGATAAGTGTATCGTGCATTCACATCAAATGAATAATGTGAGATGAATATCGAATCTGATACCTCTTCATGAAATGTGTGTTCTCTTCTATTAACCCAGATTTAAATAGATGTCAGACAATAACATCGCTTGAAATATAAAAGATATTTTTTGAACTGCTTCCTTGTTACACTATTGTGCTTCCTTGTTGTACTATAATCTACTTCCTTGTTATACTATAATCATTACATTAAATAAAGTCATAGGTAAAGGTGGTATATTCAGTTCTCGTCATGGGGAAAAAAAATAATGTCGTTCTGTCCTGTACAGCTGCAATATGTCAGTTTACTCAATCTTTGTATTACTATCAATAAGTTGTTTTTTTTTAATAGTCCCTGACAAGTTTTCTAGTTGTCGTGAACTACCTTTTGCTGTAAAGGTATATATTGCTATTTGAATAATTCATGTATGCTGGTAAACTGTTGTGACATACTTCCTCGTCTAATGACCCTTTTGTCCTGTGTTTATTTGCTGGCGTTCGCGGGCATTTTCTGTGTTTGCTTGTTTGAATAAATAGTGTGTCTGCATTGTCCTATTGCTTTACTTGGACATCTTCCTTTTATCCGAATCGTTATGCCCACTCGTTCATGTACGCACGTATACAAAGACTCATTATTTTTCCCTTGTTACTCATGGAACTTGCTAATTCATATTCCCCTGTACTCCTTGCTAGCGAGGGCAATTTCAACTCAAAGTGAATTCATGATGACCAACCATGTAAATCACGGGTACTTTTTTATGCATGTGTTTGTAGGTGCAACTGTACATGTATACTATATACTTTTGTGATATTATTGTTTGAATTTGTATCAGTGTTTTATGACATTTCACCTTTTCACCTGTTTTTACAAATCGATTATGCTACTTTGCAATTATTTTGTATTATTTGTATATGGAAGCAAATAAATGAAATAAAATGAAATAAATGAACTGACGTATTGGAATGGATAAGCTACAGCTCTACATTCCTCACCGTGTCGGCTGCGAGGTTGACAAGTACGGCGAAGCTTGTCAGGTGATCACAGAGACACGTGACTTGCATCACACCTTCCGTCATCTTTATTGATCGAGTGTCCAGTTTGCACCCTGCACTTGACCAATTTCTTTTAAAATGAAATAAAAGAGTTGTTACATTATGTTTCCTGTCTGGAAATAGACTATTATTTCTTTCTTTCTTTTGTTGAATTATTCTGGTGCACTCCAAACTCACATGAAAGAACAAAAGCAAATGAGTGCATATCACTATGTACATCAAAATAAAAATGGTACAAACAAGCTCGTTAAAAAAATCGTTTCCAGTTGAAGGTCTATAACATAATAATGCTTTGCTTAGTTACCATATAGGTTGACACTGTTACAATGACATACCTTTGGGCGAAGTCCCAAAACGAGCATAGCGTGTTGTCGTCCGTCAGATTGACCTTGGCCTGTAGGGGTGAAAAGGAACAGACAAACACGCAACCACATACATACATACATACACACACACATACACACACACACATAAACAGACACAGACAGGAAGAGGTAGAAGGAAAAACATGTTAGAATTGAGATTGTAACTTCTAGGGCAACAATTATAAAATGGGTTCAAGAATGTAGCCAATTGGAAGCGCTGAAATGAGTCACGTGCGAGTGCATTATTTTTTTACGATCATGCACGGCCTGACGTCACAATGTTTTCACTAGCAGTGCGCACTCAATCAGTTGTTACAAGTGCGCGTCACGCGCTACTATACGCGCTGTCAATCCTGTAAACAACTTCTAACAGTTAGTTCAGGCTGCCAGCCGGCCTTTCTTGTGCATAACATGTGGCGTACGTATACTCTTATACGTACAGTACTTATGTGCGGGATTTCCGAGTGCGACGTGCGTAAATGTTTGGGACGAACATCTTCGGCCATCTTGACTTTTGAGCGAGTGTTACATGTAGCTGACTGGTATTGACCCACAAAGGTACGTGAAAAATGCTGTTAGTTTTCGACCCATTTTATAAAACAATTGTAAATACCCTCGAGTGCGCTACATCTCCACTAACGCACTCTCACCTGTGTATTATTTGTATAACATCCCATAGACGTCAATTACGATTTCTAGTATAGTCAATAGTACAAATGAAGCAGAGAGTTGAAGAGTGACAGTGATTTCAAAGCTAAAGTACAGTTAATGATCCTTGAAAATTACATAACAACAAGGAATACAGGAATTCTGAGGATATAATTATGTGTGTGGTAGTATTCTCCTATATGAAACTAAAATTGAACACATTAAAAATATTGCTGAGGAGTTAGAAACATATCAAGCAAGCATATCGAAGCATTCCGAGTTTGATGGCTAACGCCAATGGATTATCAAAACTGAGCTCAAAATGTACATAAAGATATTATCCTATATTATTTCTGGACAGAATATTCAGTATGTACATGATGAGAAATTAAATAAATCTCGGCCTAACCCTGTATTTTGTCGACGTGATTGAATATCTCAGTGTCACCGTGAATGGAATCTCAACAAGCGTGGTATACATAACATGTTAAAGCTGTTCTGGTACATATTTTTGACACCTTTGTTAAAAAAATATTACTAGTAATGGATAGATCATGTTTTGTCATACGTGCTTATGGAGATGAATGCTATGTGATATCTTTCATAATCATTCTGTAAGTGTTACAGCGTTTCTGGCATATTTGTGATATCATTAAAATTAAGTAATTGACATAAATAATGGCAAGGACCCTTAGCAGTACAGTGCCAACCATTATGATGATATTCAGAAAGTTATTCCTTTCGTGTATTTCTTCGTCACTTTTCTGCTGCATGTCAATGGATGTCCATGCTGTCAGTTATAGCATTTTACTTCATTTTAAAGGGATGGTACAGTATTGGTGGAGATGAGAATTGGGCTTTTAACTTTTTGCGAGATACCAAGAAAACACTGATGATATAGTACAAGGCATACCGTTTCAAGAGCAATTCAAAGTTTATTTGATAAAAATCGGGTTTGGAATGACTGAAACATCCAAAAACAAAGTAAAACAAAGCGATCGTAATAAAGTGTGGGTCCCACACTTTATTAGAATCGCTCTTTTTTGGAAATCTCAGCCATTTCATAACCAATTTTCATCAAATAAACATTGAATTCCTCATAGAATTACACGCTCTTTCATATTTCAAAAGAGGTATCTCATTATCTCACAAAAAATGTCAGAAACCTGAAATTAGGTCTCAACCAAAACTATACGATCCCTTTAAAGATGGATAAAATGCGAATTTATTTTAAAAACGAGAGAGGATACCATGACCTTTCATTGAATACTCACCGTGGGGGATCTCAAATTGAAAGCAATGGAAATATTCTGCGAGAATCTGGACTCATTTCTGGCGTCTGACACAAAACCAACGCCCAGGAGAGAAGATGGTACCTCAGTCCTGCACAAAATTTGTTTAAAACAGAAAAACAAACTCTCTCTTTTGTTGTCTTCAAAATTATTTCCACAAACTCATAATACTTTTTTATCAGGTTACGAGCAAATTTTCATGATACAAAAACCCGAATGATGCGATGTATATAGGGAATAACAAATGAAACATACTATGTATAAGGGAATATTAGTTTTGCTCGTTGTAAAGCCAACTATTGAGTAACAAAAGCTGTAATTCTTAACTACAACAATCTTTTCATGTAATATGAGTTTACTTTCTCTTAGTTTCTTTTGACACCTTACATCTAGGTTAGTAAGATGGTAGACTATTAAGAGCAACGTATAATTGATTTGAAAACTTTACATGAAACCACACATATAATGCACGCAATTCTGTGTACTGAGAGAGATAGTATAAGACTATGCATGAAAGAGACGGTGCAAGCACTGCGCATGCGCTACTTACCTACTGTCGTCAAATGTGCACGTAGATCGCGAGATGGTCTCTCCCGCATACGGGAGGTTGATGTGGTACAAGGCTCTCGCGCCTTGCTCGCGCAGTACGGCGCACGGAATTGCCACATGTGACGTCACATCGTTTACGTTTGCGCAGTTGTCTTCACTTTCCACTGACACGAATGGCTGCGTGGCCGCGAGCCTGATAGCTACAGTTGGAAAAACAAAGTAATATCAACATTGTATATTATCATTGCCCGGGAATATATTCTATGCACGTGCATTATTTCGACGCCAGAACTCCTTATCAAAGAACGCATGATAACAAACGTAGCAGATGATAAAATGTATATGTACCAGTTAGAAATTATCCTGACAACAACGGAGTAGCTGCAGAGAGTTTAGCTGTTGCTGCAATGTTCAGTAACTGCAATTACTTTACTCTTGGAAACAGCATCATTAGTAGCCTATGACTATTGTGGTTCTTACTTTTGTAATTTGAATTTAAAACTGAATATGAACAGTTAAAGAAACTCATCTAACTTTCAATTGTTTGGATTTAAGGGATCCACATATATACCACATCTAGTACCTTTACGGGATCCACCTAAAAACCCTCTGATTCTGTCAATTTTCATTGTGTATTTGTGTGTATTTTTGTATATTGATACTTGTACAACTGGACAAATAAAATCAAACTGAAACTGAAACTGAAATAAATCCTTTTGAGGAGTTCGCCCTTTTAAATGTTTTGAGGGCATAAGAATTACAAGGTTACAAGGGCCACCTTAAATGACACTTCAAATGTTTCCGTTTATTTCTTTTCTTTCTTTTCTGTGGCGCGATGAAAGAAAAAAGAAACATGAGCATGCACTTGGTACGAAAAATGAACATTGTTGCCCATATCCCTTTAACTATCTTCCCACAGTGGGTTCCGGTTTACACAAAGTTTAGTGATATTAATGATCGGTGTATGGACCTAGTTTCCACTACGGAAAGCTATCGTGACAGACGAGAGCAACATATTTCATAAAGTGAGATAAAATCCACCTTCTAGTTTACTTGAAGAAAAGAAAAGTGAAACTAATGCAACCTGGCAGATGACAAGGTAATTTATTGAACTTCAAAATGCTTTCATTTTCTCGCTGAACACGACACGGGCAACAACAATTTGCCCATTGATTATTTTGATTCGTGATCACCCCGCTGTCTCCCACTGATTACAATCTTCACTAAATTATATATATATATATATAATATATATATCTGATATATATAATATACATGTTTGCTTAAATGAAATAAAATCTGTAAATGAATGGTATTCAAATCATTGTAATGCTGAATCATAGGTCATTGTGAACGATATCACTGTATCGCGAACACATTCAAAACTTTGCTGAGGTTACTTTGCTCTGTCTGTAGTCTGACTTCGATGGAGGTGTCGTGACCGAGTGGATACGAGCGCTCGTCAATGAATCACATGAGCGTGGTATGGGTTCGAGGGTTCGAGCCCATGTGTAACCCGACTCGTCAGCCCTTCAGCAAGGCAGTTAATCCACATTGCTGCTCTCCATCCAGGAGTATATAATATGGGTACCCGGTAGGATGAGAATGTTATGCTGGTTGATCAGCATGTAAAATGGCGACTGGCTGGGATGCTCCAAAGTGAGAGGAGAGTGAGCACTGTCAGTGCTGGTTGGAAATGATGTATTCAGTGACCGGGGTAAAATATGTGAAATGTATTGGAATTCTTAGCAAGTCTGAAATGCCCTAAAAGTAAGCTATTATTACAATAATTATTACACCTGTATTATCATTGTCATTAAAATCATCATCATCATCATCATCATCATCATCATCATCATTATACTCTTGTTATATTATCATAAAATGTCCCTAGTCCTATCTTAATGAAACTTCAACCGTTCTTTATGTTCGCTCCCATGCTTTTCACTATAAAGTTTATGACATGAACGTGGAGTTGCATTTCACTTTCCAGGTCCACTGTTCTTGTGATCTGCCAAGTGTAAAGATACCTGCATTGGGTCGAAGGGCTAGAAAAGATGACAGCCCTCCAGAAGCAATCTTATCTGCCGCAGTCTCGGCGAGAGCCTCCAGTTCTCTTTGGACATCGTCAGGGTACGACAGGAGACTTTCCTGTCGGGCAAGAAATTACAATTATCGTTAACGTTTTTATATTACTCTACACTTTGAAAGAGTTTACCCAGCACGAGGGATGTGCCGCGCGATTTGGCAGAGCTCTACCGAAAAAAATCGGCTATCATGTGCTGTTTGCGTATTTCTCCTCAAATACAATATTTATTCGCTGATTGAAGTGATAGTGGTATATTGACTTTCATGGGCTACTGAAGGATGCGTTTACACTCGCTTCCCTTAGTTGTCACTACAATGTTATCTATAGAAGGCAGTTTGATTATGAAGGATACGAATTCAGTAAATACATGACCAAGATGTTAGTCTTTGCCACAATACATCTGAAAATATAATAATGACGGAACTATAGCAATCCCTTTTACGCTATTAGGAGATTGTGATGATGGAACCCTTTTCGCATGAAATCCCAAATTCCAATCCCTCCTAAACTATTTGACAAGATGTACCCTATTTGAACAATTGTGAAATTGGTACCTCGCAATGCTAGCGTTATAATAGCATGGGTTTCTGGAAAAAGAGTTTTAACACTACAGAGATTTTAGAATTGAATAAGACCATATCATTTTTGCATTGTAACCGTTACTGTTATTTCACCATAGTGTAATCATCACGCTCAATATAAATGCGTTACAATGCTCGAAGCCAACTGCACGTCTCGTCACTGATCATAATGACCCGTCGATCCCATTGAAAACATTGATTCCATTTGGATCAGGGAGGTGGGAAGCTCCCTGTTTGGATCTCACGTATGAATAAGAATATCTGAGGATCTAGGCACCAGTAGTGAGAAGTGAAGTTGTGACGACATCAATTCGGTGGCCTGTTTGCAACTTTACCCTTTCTGCGATGGGTTATAAGCAAAGCCTGGTTCTCTGGTTATGAATGAATCGTGCCAGAGATGCGTTCAGCGAGATTTCGAACACAAAATACATGTAGTATTCTTTGAAAGCACTCATTATCCACACTTTCACGTTTTCATGATGTAAGTCTCTTAACGGGCTCCTATGAGGTTTAACTATAATACATTCTTCCACTTAGAAACACGGCATTTTACATTCAAGTAAATGTACAAACACGGACCCTTTTTTGAAGATGTACGGAGAACTGTATTCATTGGTTTGAACCAAGGATGTTTCAAACATCTCCTTGCTTGAACATAATCAGTTACTACAGATTCTTCAGTGAAAGCCAATTTCTTTCTCAAACTTGATACAGGTGAAGAGAGCATCGGGACACAAAACAGGGTCTCCGCTTTTAATGCGATCGAGGGCAATAGACATAATATTCGTGTGTGAAGACAATGACCCTATCCACGTTTCAGTGAGAATCTATAGTGTAGCTAACATGGGCTCGCTTCAACGTTGCTATTTATGAGAGTTATGAATTTATGGTACATGGAGAAAGTAGGTCTACCTCTTGACTACAAGCAATGGCCATGAGCTCGTTGGTCCTCTCGGCAAATATCACGTGTACTGCTGCGGCTGTCATCTGGTTAAAAAATGAGATAATCACATCGAAAATACGTATCATACGTGTAAATATATTGTAGTTTAGTTAAATCGGATGATTGTCTCCAAAAAAAGAAAGAAAAAAAAAAGGTAATGAAGGATTTTTCAATTAGAACGAATGGAAACCCGTGTCATATCATTTGTGTGCTTTATAAACTACAACACTTCCACACAATACATGTGTGTTTCTGTATCTCCTATTGCACGCTTCAGAGGAAGGACCAGGACGATAAGACGTTACGCGCTTATACAGCTCGGACTTAAAGGGGATGGCTAGTAACTGATCAGTGGGAATCAGTGGGAATGATGGGGGATGATTGTTCCAATCCTTGTGGGATTCATTTAAAAGTACATTATGTATCTATTATTGTGTGAAAATTATTTGCTTCAGAATGGTCTCATATTCAAGTAATGTGCAGTTTAATCGCCCCGTCACTGTACAGGCATGCTAACCTGGAAACATTAACCTGCACATCACTTGCATATTATAGGACCATTCGGAAGCAAATGATTTTCTCACAACAATAGATATAATTATGATGTACTCTTAAATCAGTCCAACAAGGATCGGAACAATCATACCCCAGCATCCCCACTGATTCCCACTGATCAGTTACAAGCCATCCCCTTTAACATGCTTTCTTTACCGTGTGCTTTAAAGTGTGAGTCCCTTCCTTCTCTCATATTGACTTTATTTTAACTTCAATATAGACAAACAAATAAACAGATCCAAGTTCATTGACCTTCGACAGAAATTCTTACAGTTATTTTATTTGGAACAGTAAAAGCAGTCATTGTCACATAATTATGCAAACTTGATAAGGAGATGATAGCACGCAAACACTAGTGTATCAATGACGTGGTCAATAATCTTCAAAAACTTCCCTTTAATGAGACCCCCTCCCTCCTCTCCCCCCCCCCCCCCCCAAAAAAAAAAAAATGCAAAAGATGTGTGTGATATAAATGCAAAAGTGTGAAGGGTCAGGAGCTACTAAATTATTTTGGGAAATGAGCTGGTCTCATAGGATTATTAAACATCTTTCTACGAAAGAAAACCGATGGCTAAGTGATGAGGGTATAGACATCATGTTTTGGGAAGTGATTGTAACCGATAAACTTCACCTTTTTGCGAAAACGTTTGAAACTTCCGAAACTCTTTCATCTGCGTGGTAGTACTTGACATGAACCTTTGACTGTTTGATTTGTTTATTGTGGATGAGAGTGAAGTTAAATTGTGATTGGAGTTCCCCCTGATCAAGCCTTACGAGATATCCGTAGAAGAGCGGGCCACGGGGAAGAGGTAAACAATCCTGACTCGGGGGAAATCATGCTTGCAACAATCAATCACGTCTAGAAGTATAATCACTTCGCACGCAATTTGCTAACATGAAGCTCTTCTCAGTACGCCATCCTTCGAACCGATGAAAGTCATTCTCCGTGGATTCATCCGTTTGGGTAAGAGATCATACATTTCCACCTGTGAGTTTGAGTTTATTTTATTTCAGCCAAAAGCTGTTCTTCAGTGAGTATGTGAAGCAGTAAAAATAAAACAAAGTAGTAGACGCAACACGACATGACATAAGAAAAAAACAGCAACGCCAGTTTATCTATGGAGCTTTTCAATACAAAATAGCTGGTTTGACAGCGTATAGATAAGGCACCTAAAGGGACCGAAGATATCACCTCGCTGAATATTCTGAAGGAATGGGCAATTTAGATTGTAATATAATTCTAAGCACTGGATCATATTGAATTAACTGACTAAAACGAGTCTCAGTCCATCTTTCGTTTGCTTTAAAAAGGAATTGTTTATCGAACCTTCACAAGATGTAGAAAATGCGCTGTAAACTAAATTTAATGAGCACTATACGCACTAAAGGAGCAGGCTTCATGACGGATTCTTAGCCATTTAGTATTCATGTTCAAACAGTCATTTGAAGCTCAAATAAGTCTGTCAGTTGCGACACCTACGTGAGTATCAAGAACAAGTAAGAAGACGAACGCTTAAAGGATAAGTTCACCTTCATAGACATGTGGATTGAGTGAATGCAGCAGGCAATCCGTTTAAAAATTATGAACTTTTTAAGCTTCTGCTCAGTCACTGCTGGATTAGAAGACTACTACAGCTTGTGATGTCACATGTGTACAACGATACAAAGAAGGTATAAAGAGAATTCAACATATTTTCACTTTTCTTGCGTAATAAAAGAACACTTGACTTCCCTCTTTCAGAAGGCAAAGGGGAAGAGTCGAGGAAATGTGCACTTTTTTCAAAAAAATGAAATTTTGTGAAATTATCTTTACATTTTCCTTATATCTTTGTACGCATGTGACATCATACACTCTAGTAGTCTTCTCATCCAGCAGTGACTGTGCAGATACTTTAAGAATGCATAACTTTTGAACGGATTGTCTGATTTTCCTCAAACTTTCACTTATGTGTTTTACAAATATTGCTGCTTTCACTCAATCCACATGTAGGCCTACATGAAGGTGGAATTGCCCTTTAAAAACAGACTTCATCGGTGGACAGACGTTGATACAGAACGCTCGCACATAAAAATACAGGCACAAAGAACGCGCACTTAATTCTATTTTACATCTAACATTTTCCATGGGGACGTGAAAGCTTTTCTGGATCCATGAAAAGTCAAAACTATTTGGCTGGATTTCATGTGTTGCTCGGGTAAACAAATATGGATTTAGTGCTATTTCAAACTGTATTGATTTCATGAATATTGGTATATTAATTAGTATATTATGTGCATGTATGCGCAAGTGTGTATGCGTACGTTTTATTCAAATATTATACCATTGTTTGATACATCAGTGATTCTGTATTAAAGTTTGTTTACTCCATTGTACTACATCAATATACCATTTCACCAACTAGTACAAATCGTTATTGTTATTCAAATTCATGAAATTGTTATGAATCGTTATTGTTATTTTGTAATAATTTTGTATTATTTGGATTTGGAAAATGAACAAATAAAAAATTAAAATATAATGCTACTAACGCCAATATCAATGTTAAAGCTCAGACTAATTCAATACTGGAATCAGATGACCAATGTCACTGGTCACATTTTGAGCCTTCATTGGTCAGTTGGTGTTTTGAAGTGATGACTCCTTAATTTGATTGTCCTCCCCGCCAACGACATTTGTGTACCCAATTAACACTTGCATTATGCCACACTGATGACAATATGCTTCTTACAGGGACTGTACAGTACTGGCTGAGGTGGGGATTCATGTTTTGAACATTCCTAAGTAAGATAATGAGAAACCTCTTATGAAATATGAAAGAGCATGTTATTTAAAGAAGGATTCAATGTTTATTTGATGAAAATTGTTTTTCAAATGGCTGAGATATCCAAAAAATGTGATAATAATAAAAGGCGAGAGGCCACGCCTTTTATTAGGACCTCTTTATTTCACCTTGTTTTTGGATATTTCATTTCATTTCATTTCATTTATTTCATTTCCAACAACATTTTCATACACAAAATAACACAACATCAATGCAATGTAGTAACAAAGAAAAATACGTGAAGTTGACAATACTACGCATCACAAAAGCAAAGTAAACAATGAAAATTGAATTGAAACTAAAGTTGCAGGAAATGAAGGAGACATGCTAAAAAGCTAAGCTTGTATTTTGCAGTCTCCTCGTGGACAAAAAGACTAAATAACATCAAAAAGCAATCTCAACCATTTCAAAACCGATTTTCATCAAATAAACTTTTGATGTCCCTCAGAATTGCATGCTCTTTGACATCTCATAGAGTGGTTTCTGAATATCTTGCAAAAACTTAAAAGCTAAATCCTCACCTCAACCAGAACTGTACACACCTTTCCTCTCCCTTTTGACTTATCGTGATGTAAAACAAAACACACACACACACACCAGCAGCATCAGTGAGATCAATATGCCATTTTTCGAGAAGTGTTTGCCTTTAGTAACACCTTAAATACATGTTTGCAGGCATTGCGCTGACCCCTCGTAACAGTTTTATCAGGCCTAAGTTTAATGGCAGAGCAGGTAATAGAGGAGCTATCGCACAAACGCATTGCTATCAATAGGGAGAGTACTATGACCTGGAGGCTTGCTGTGAAATTTAATCAAACTATCCTCATCCTACAACCTACATCATTGACTGCAGTCTCGATGAAAACACACGGGCTAAGTACCAAATCGTGGGGGGGGGGGGGGGGGGGAAGGTAGCTGGTGCCAGCTACACTCTTTTATACTCACATTCATGAAAGTTTGCGTGTTGGTAGCGGTGGCGTACTGCAGCGGCTTGCGTCTCATGATCTGAGTGAATATGTCGAAAGTGAAATTCATGTTCTCCACGGAGTCCAGCTCGTCTTTATCTCCTAGATGAGTCAGCAAGTAACCCAGCAATCTCTCGGCGTCCTCGTAATTCTGGAAGTCCCCGTTCTGGGCTAGAAAATTTCTCAACTGAAATAAAGAGAAATAAACACGCTGTTTTTTTTTTTATTTTCTCTCAATCTATCAGGGTCCAGAGACCATATTTCTATTTTCTGTACTTTGCTGATGTATGTTTTTGCTTGTTTGTTTCTTTGTTTGTTTTTTGGTTTTAAATTACAATGATCATAATTCATTGCCAAGATTAAAATTATGGTAGAATAGAATTTTTTTTTCTTTCCAGGGGAACAACTTTGCTCTCATTTATTGTTTGTGTTACTTGAAGAATTATCAATACCTTCTAGCTCGCGAAAAATACCAGTATTCCTTAAATCCATTACACATTGAACCTTTAGTCGAAAAAAGTTAATATATCTTTCTCAAAATGGCGAGTTCTTGTAATTGTGGTCCTGATTGCGTACAGGTAAACTGAATTAACTAACTCCATCAAATCTTTCTCAAAAGAATAATGCAGTGAAATTCACAGTAGCATGATTAAATGATGACAAGGCATTTTTTTTTTTTCACAGCAAAGTGCTCCCAGGTCTTGTTTGGTTGAAGCAAAATACAAACAAGAGACCCGCGGGTCTAGCGCTCACCTGAGTATCGCAAGTTCATCTTTCACGCAGTCACTAATCTAAATTATTCACAGCTCTACTAAAATTTGACCAGGCACTCTCAAGTAGAAGATGAAAATGTACAATAAGGGCCTAAATTTTTTAAGATTCCTTAATTGGGGGGGGGGGGGGGGAATTGGGGGCCCCTGGGGCCCTCTGGGTGGGGCATGGTGCCCATTTTGATAAATTGAGATCCTGAACCCCTAGGGATGCTACCTGCCAAGTTTGACGAAAATCCATCACGAGGTTTTCAGGAAGAATATGAAAATGTAAAATTCAGGCCCCCATTTGGACCTTCCCAACACCCCCGCCCCTAAGAGGGGCACCCGTGGATCTGCTATGAACAAACTTGAAACTACAGTCATTAATGTACTCACTCATAGTATTATCTTAGCTCTATAACTTCTGATTCTAGAGAAGATTTTTAAAGATTCCTTCATTTTGGGGGGTTTGCCCCCCCCCCCCTGGGGTCCCCCTGGGTGGGGCATGGTGCCCATTTTCACAAATTGAGATCCTAACCCCCTAGAGATGCTACCTGCCAAGATAGGTGAAAATGGGTCATGGAGTTCTCAAGAAGAAGATGAACATGTTCAATTTAGGCCCCATTAGGACCCCTCCCCACCCCCTCCCCTGGGTCCCCTGGGGGGGGGGGGGGCACCCCTGATTCTGCCATGAACAAAGTTGAAACTACAGTCATCAATGTACTAACTCATAGTATTAGTTTAGCTCTATCACTTCTGGTTCTAGAAAAGAAGATTTTTACAGATTCCTTAATTTGGGGGGTTTGGGCCCCCCTGGGTGGGGCATGGTGCCCATTTTAAAAAACTGAGTTCCTAACCCCTAGGGATGCTACCTGCCAAGTTTGATGAAAATCGGTCTTGGGGTTTTCAAGAAGAAGATGAAAATGTAAAAAGTTTACGCACGACGGACGACGGACGACGGACGACGCACGACGCACGACGGACGCCGGACGAAGGGCGATCGCAATAGCTCACTTGAGCCTTTGGCTCAGGTGAGCTAAAAAGACGAAAACCTGGTGCCAAACTCAAGATTTTCTTGTAGTATGATACACGTGAATGACTGACTGGTTGACGAGTATCGACGCCATACTCGCACCAAGTCACAAATATCAACACGAATCACATTCTTTTATCTACAATCCTGATACTATCCTGATGTAACCCTGAAAAGTTGATTAGCTTACTTCCAACTCAGGATTGTCTACGACATCTTCTTTCGTTTTCTCTGAAGCTGGAGAGGAATGAAGTGAAAAATGAAGAACATTAGTAGAACTCACACGTACACAATAATGTGCGAATGTGATGGCTATTATTTGTGATTTTTGTTTGTCCATCAGTCATCCATCCATGGCAATGTTATTTCGATAGATTTTAATTGACCACTCTCTTGTTGACATACAAAAACGCCTTTTTCACATCAATTCCTGCCTCTGTGCATCATAATAATTTGCCACTGAGGTTGCTACTCTAGCAAACTGTTCAGATGCTACTGCAAAATCATTTGGTGCTAAAACGATGTTGCGTCAGCAACAGGATCGCCTCAAGGTTTTCTTGAACATAATGCAATGGTAATTTTAACGGGAGCAACATTCTCACAGAGCATTCACAATAGTAAGAAAGTTTAAAATTCAACATATAACTTATCAAGGACTATTTCGGAAGGAAAACAACACACAAATTACACATAATATAATTTATGTGATTTATTTCTACGTGACCGCTCAGGAAGCACAGGAAGCGTGATATATATATATATTAATATATATATATATATATATATATATATATATATATATATATATATACCAAGCAAATACGGAACCATTGGAGAATCAGGCAAGGAGGATTAGGTTCTTTGCCTATAGGAGGACAACCACTGCAGCCAGGGACTCGAACCGGTGACCTCGTGGTTGACAATGCGTTGTGTATTCATTGAACCACAACTCCTCTATTAACGATGATCATAGTGTGAATCTATGAAATATATTTCATATAATTACACACACACACACACACACACACACAGACACACACACACACACATATATATATAGATATATGGGCCCTACATAATATGTAATACACATAATATGATATTGTATAATACATGTTTATATTATAGTGACAATCGAAAGACACTAGTGGACGTTGCTGTGTTGCAATAACCCGCTTGCTGTCAATATCATTAAATATACACATGTGAAATACTCAACAGAGAATGATACGGAGCGTGCTCTTACCTGTTGGAAATGAGATGTCTGCTAGCATCGCTCCTCCTGTTACAAGTGCGTGCGCAGACAGCCTGACGAACATCCTTGCTGATGGGTCCGAGCTGCCAACGTGATACACATTATTGGACAGGTTTCTGTACAGGTGGCAGAAGGTTCTGACATTTTCATCAGCAGACGGGGCTTGAAATCCGTCGGTGACGTTAAAACAATTCCAAGATTGGGCCGCGATGTCTAAGTTCCCTAATCTGAAGGAATATGTGTACATCTGCTCGGTAACAATGTCTACATGCTGCGATGTATGTGATGTGTTATCCTCAATGTGGAGAGTTATATTTCCGTGGTAATCCTCAACGGGAGCAATCAGGATCATACTCGGGTCACCTGGCTGGTGGAGATCTGAACCGTGCATGTACTGAACGACTTGAATGGGTTTGTTTGCAACAACGACACATGGAGCTTGATCCCACCTCACTTGAAAGAGGGTGTAATTCTTCCGACTTTCGAGCGAAACGAACTGAACGCCGGCATGTTCACAGTTGGTAAGGCTAACGTTTGTTTCTGGTTGAAAAGACATTACCTGCAGCGTCCATTTAATGTCATCAGCGAACCTTGGTACAATGTGAACACGACCCCAGTGAGATATGGGCAAGAGCTGCTCCATAATGACACCTTTGTCAAACCAGAAGACAGGTATTCTTACACCCTCCGCCTCTACGATTACAGCAACTTTTTTATTGGAAGAAACATATGCGCCAGCAACTGCTGGCAAACGTTCAATGCTGCTGGCATTGAGATGATATATCAGAGTACTATCACCTTCGTTAGTGGAATTGACAGATACCTCTGTATTGTCCTCAATGGCTGTTATGACGATATATGGAGTGCTGCCAACACCCAAGCAGTCAACAAGATATTCCGTGCCGAGAGCCTGCTCCGGCAGCGCCAGAAATCCTGCTGTCAGTTCATCGTCTGCATACAATAACCCATACACTATGACATCATCGGTCAAAAGTAATTGAACAGTCGCACATTGAGAAACAGCAATGTCAATATTGCGGTCTCTATCAAGTTGACATGACCTATTCAAACATGGTATTCTCAGAAGCGTTGTTTTTGACGTCCTTGGAATAATTCGGATTTTTCGGATGAATCCTCCGACAATGGTAAAGGAAAAAGTATAGCGTACTGGCCATTCCCCGTCTGCAGGCATCGAGTGTATTTCTTGAAGGGGAAAAAAAATAGATTAAAAAATCATCTGAACATGAAATAGATGGCAGCATGGACAAGACAAAGACTAGGTAATTCAATGCAGGAATACATAAAACAAAATTTCTTCTTTAACTATAATGTCAGTGACCACAAAACATGTTGACGACAGGCCGAATTAGTGTGACAAGCTATTTGGGGAAAAAAAAAACCCTCATTCAATATATCTTGGGATATCGATAAATTATGAGATATATGGATGTAATTTAGTGACAGATAACGTTGGAGAGACAGAGAAAAAAGGAGTCTGTTTTGCTTGGAAGACTCTCTACATCTCCAGGATGTATAACGTTTTCAATAGTTTTGTTTTTTGTCATTCAAGTCTTGAAAACATGCATTCATGAATGAACATTAATACATGCTTTTCAAGTCTCATGTTTTTACATCTACATATGTATGAGCTCACATTGGCAGCATTGTTGACACAACAAACCCACAAGAAATGTTGTCTTGAGCTCCCACCCTAAATGATTCTGTCCTTTAGTGAATATTTTTCTTCTTTGCTCTATAATTATCCCCTCTCTGATGATAATACAATCATGGCAATGTTGTTTACAATATTAATGATATTTTTAAAAATAATCACAATAATTGCAGTAGTAGAAGTAGTAAAAATACTAATGACTACGATGACAACAAATCACTATAATAATAACAGTAATAACAAGAATTATAATGTTCACTTTTATCATGGTTGTTTCGCTTTTATGAAGCGCTTTTTTATCAAGCAAGCGCTTCACAGTTTCATCTTCACATTAGATTCTAACTATTACCGTAAAGAGAGCTCATAACTGACCTTGGGCATTGTTGGAAGCACTCCATTCGGACTGCTTGCGTACTAAAACAACGATAATACTGAATCCCTCCTAGCGACCCTTAAAAGCCCCAGTCACATAATGCTCTGCGTCCGGCGTTACGTCCAAAAAAGTCATTTTTTCCGCGGACCCCCACAGATCCTTTGCCGTCACCAGAAATTTGTACAAAACATGCGGGCAAAAAACGCGGGCGATACGGACAGATACGACCAGATGCGAATGCTTGCGCCCACTTGCGGATATTCTTACGAATTGGCACATAATAGTTCTGAACATTTGCGGAGAGTTACGGATATTTTCGGGTAGCTACGGATAGTTACAGATTGTTATTGATAATTATGGACAATTTGGTTTTCTTTTACGATTCCTGCTAAGTCAGTGTATTATAACAGCAAGGTTATCACATTTTGGACTGTCTTACATTGTACACTGGGGAAAACTGAAATTGAATTACGTACAAGTTGTGAAAAAATTTTAATCCTTTAATTTGCTTTACAATAACAAAAGATATATGAAATTTTGAACTTGAAGTTTGAAATTTGTTTGTGCAACTCAAATATGAATAAACGTCATAAATGTAAAGAACATGTGACCGTGCATCACAAAACGAACAAAAAATCGCACACACTGATTTTGTGTGAGGACTGAAAATAGGTGAAATGGGTCAACCGAGCCGATCTTGACTTGGCTATCCTGTGTAAATAAGGCCTTGTCATTATTATTGTTATTATTATTATTATTATTATTATTATTATTATCATTATTAATTTCAGTTTAATCTGATAATCCCCTCGTTGTTGTTACTCCGGTGGATTCCATCCTGTTTTTTGTCCCATTCATCGCACAACCAGCACGGCTTGATAAAGATTAAGCGCTTGAATAGACACTGTACTTCAGAGCCTCTTTTCTCAGTTTACACTTTTTCTGAGTGTGTGCATTCTTTCCACTATTTGATGGTTAGGAGAGTCCATTAATTTTGATTTGAGTAATACATCATTTTAAAGCTTAAAGTCTGCTCATTCAGAATATGCTCTCAACTAAAATTTCATGTGTGGCGACTTTTTGTGTGTTTTGTGGTGCAGGGTCACATATAACATCACTATTATACCACAAATAAAATACAATACAGATCGAAAAGTTAAACATTAGAGTAAGAAAATATTACTTGCAGTCATGGAATAGACAAACTGTGGTTACGCTGTCGTAGTTCAGCGATATTCATGACTTACTGGGTTATGTTATGGAGATATTTATGATAAAGCAATGCTTATTAAATTTTCAGAAAAAAAAAGACATCAAAACTTTCAAACACCCCTCCCACACCCAAGTACAATATCAAGTCATCTCTTGATGTAATGTATTTTCTGTTTGAATTTCTTGTATGCATGTCATTTTGTAATGCGCAGTAGAGTATATTATTATAGTAGCTGCGCAATATAAATGTCCTTTATTATTATTGTTATTATTATTATTATTATTATTATTATTATTATTATAATTATTATCATTATTATTATTATTATCATTATTATTATTATTATTATTATTATTATTATTATTATTATAAAAAATGTAATACACATTCGATGGAGCGCAAAGTGCATGGGTAAGACTATAGAGAAATACTAAATTCGTTCTCATTTTATATCGTTGCCCCTGTCCCACACCTTCCCCGGCCAGAAAAGTGAATAAAATGCCGTCACCCCATCCCCTACCCAAAATATTGCTTTTTTTTCGAAAAAAAAAAAAAACATTCGAAGAGTACAAGAAAAAAAGTTCATCACCAAGAGTCAACCGATGTCATGAGTATACATGGTATAGGGGTGCCACTTAAAATGACCATTAATTGTGGGAGAAATTTCATAATTTGACCATGCAGTTCTGCCTCTCCACCGCTCCGACTGTGTTGTAGCATTCCTTCAGGTAAAGGCGCTGCAGCTTGGCAACAGGAGTAGTGTGCCTTCCCACGAGTCTCAGTGTTCCCATGCGAGTGGAAAACGGAAAACGTCGAAGGACGCAATTGTCCGCAACATCCGTAGCTGTCAATAAATATCCGTAAGCGGACAAAACTGTTGTGATACGTTAACTTGCGGTTAATTTCGGATGCTTACGGTGGACGTAAGCGAACGCAAACGGACGGAAGGTATTTTTTTTTTTTGCGGATGGTCTGCGTCCAAGCCACGGGTAGTTACGTTCAGTTACGGATAGTTACGTTTGGTTACGGTTACTTGCGTAAGTTTGCGTCCGTGGCGTCCCTCTGCGAAATTTTGAACATTTCAAAATTTCGCAGGTTCGGCGACGTCATTTTGCGTTTCTTTACGGGTGAGTTACGGACAGTTACGTCTACATACGTCCCTGCGGATGCCTGCGTCCACGCTGCGTCCCCCTGCGTCCACTCATTCGTATCTATCCGCGGCGGACGTACTCCATCGTAAAGCACTGTGTGACTGGGGCATTAGTCACACCTTTCCGAGCAAGCCTTGCGTACGACTTGCGAAGAACAATTTTTACTACCCGGAGGTCCCCGCAGGTGACCCGCACATGACAGTACCTGGCACGTATCTCATCCGTAGTCGCCCGGAGGTGCGCACGTAAATCTTTTTACCCGCAGCTATGTTTAGGCCCTGTCACACCTTTCTGGGCAAGTTACGCGGACTTATTGAGTGTAGGGATTTTCCAGCATACCGGACATTCCTGAGGGGGGACAAGGATTTGAGCGAGTCAGTGCATGTGTCTTACTTGCTGGACGCGTTCTACTTAAATTCTACTTGCGAGTATACTGTGTGACCTTTGTACCAGTCCCGTGGGGGCTGACAACTCAGTGAAGGAATTCCTCTGAAGGAATGGCTGAAGTTCCACAGAATGTCACTATCTTGGCTGCATACGGAACTGCGAAGTACCTGCGTGGGAGTTGCCTGCGAGGTGCTGCCGCTAAGGGACTCCTACTGGCGTTCTGCGTGACCTCTCCTGGCATCCCCGCGACTCACCCGGAACAATTTTTTTGTCATGCTCAAAACTTGGCTGCGGTTAAATCGGACTTGCGTGCGCACCTCCGGGCAACTACAGGCGAGATACGCGCTAGGTACTGTCAGGTGCGGACCAACTGCGGAGAGCTCCGGGTAGCAAATTTGTTTCCCCGCAGGTCAAGCCGCAAAACTTTCCCAGATGCGGTATGACAAGGCCTTGAGCATGCTCAAAACTTGTTCCGAGTGAGTCATGGGGGTTCGCTCGCAGAGGTCCGCGCAGAACACTAGACGAAGACCCTTACCAGCAGCACCTCGCAGGCAACTCCAACGCAGGTACATCTCAGTACCTGTAAGTCGCTCGTAACAGAAAACGGATCGGTTTTAAAGCTCTCACGCAGGTCACACGGAATACACGCAAGTAGAAGGTAAGTAGTACGTGTCTAGTAGGTAAGAAACAGGTGCGAAACTCGCAAACATTGTTGTCCGCCCGCGGAAAATTTTCCTGCGTGCGGAAAATCCATCCTCGCAACAAGCCCGGTTAGCTTGCCTGGAAAGGTGTGACACGGCCTTTAGGGAGTAACGTAGTGGTAAAGTGCCATGCTGAAATGCACGAGAGCTACTATAGAGATCGACCCGTGGACCTTTTTTTTTTTTTTTTTTTTTCAAGCGTTGCGCATAGACCACTAGACCATGAGTGTAATAAGAGGGGATATTACAAGGTTGTAGTGAGTTACCCTTTTAAGGAGTGATTGCAGGATAACAAACACGACCAATGTTTGGAGTACATACCCCATATATGGCATTATGCTTCATTATGATCATTATGATCTCATAGACGCATCAACTTGAATACACTGCTCTGATGACGATACATGATAACAAGAATGACATAAATGACAAATATCTGAAAACGATTGGAAGTACTCTGGAACTTACCAGGAGGCATACACTGATCAGCTACTCCACACTCGACCATAACCTGTAGGAATGACGAAATACATCACAAATTATCCTTGTCTAAATCATATCTTACATAGGTCTATATCAGGGCTTCACACTTATAACGTTTTTCTTTTGTTCTGGTCACTAAAATCCGAAGATTTGAAATTTTGATCAGTCGAGTGAAATGAGACATACAACAATCCATATGAATGAATAAATAAATATATATATATATATATATATATATATATATATATATATATATATGTTTGTGTGTGTGTGTGTGTGTGTGTGTGCGTGTGTGTGTTCTTGTCTAATACAAAAAAATGATAATGGAAATTAATCAGCCTTTCGAATGATATTCTTGCTAGAAACAAATTAAGTATTCAATATACAACAGACATGTAACCAGTCTTTCAAATAACGTCCTAAAGCACTTCTAACACTCGCAATAAGTTCTCTGCAAAATTACAAATGTCCGCTAAAGATAATATGGAGTCAAAAGGGGCCTGAGCTTTCGATCCTAGCAGAATCTTCGTCAGAGGCAAAATGACAAACATGCAGGGAAAGCAATCACATATAAGGACTTTACACAACAAGAACAGACAGGGACAAGCTGGGTACACAGAACAAAGAAACAAAGGAGAGGGAGGTCATGGGCAAGGAGCCCAACAGGTAAAAGGAGGGGGATTAAAGCAGGAGGGTGGACAGACAATAGGCAGAGGAGAGGGGACAGACAAAAGGCAGAGGGGGTCAGTGATGATCAAGAGGATCAAGGAGGCAACCAATGAAGGAAAAGGATGAATAGGGAGGCAACATCAAAGAAGATAGGGAACACCAGAGGGATAAAGAAAGGGAAAGAGTGAAAAAAGCAACAGCAAAAGGAAGGAAGGGGGGGGGGGGCTGAGCAAACAGTGAGCCCTGAAAGGTGTACCAGGAGGAGGCAACAAGGGGAAGAAATCAAACATATCAATGTGTATACATATACACACACAGTAATAATAATGACAATGAAATAACAGTAATGAAAAGAATATTGATAAAAGAAATTAAAATAAAGCACATATGAAAAACTGGGGGAGAGAAAACTGTATACATTGTAAGTACACAAAAAGCAGGCAAGGCAAGATAAGCACAAGTATGTGTAAACAAACAAAACCAGGTGTGTGTGTGTGTGTGTAGGTAGGAAAGCTGTATAAAAGAGACTCGGACTAGAGGAAGGAATCAATTGGGGAAAAAAGGGTCTGCAAATGGAAAAAGGCACAAAGAAAAAACAAAATGAAATTGAAAAATGAAAAAGCGAATAATAATGGTGATAATAATAATTGAATATATATATATATATATATATATACATATATATATGTATATATATATATATATATATACACATATACATATACATATATATTAGAGATATAAGAGGTGGTTAGTCATTTCCCTCCTGGATGTTGAGGCCATGGGGTTGGATGGTGTGAAGTCGTCTCATCCAGAGCTTCTCTCTGCTGGTTCTGACTGTGTCTGGACGAGTGCCTAAAGATTCAATGCCCTGTAGAGTCATATCAGTGATGGAATGATCGGGTAGATTGAAATGGTGGCCCACTGGAGTGTCGAGCTTGGCTGTGTTGACAGTAGATCTATGTCCGTAGAAGCGTCTTTTGAGTGTTGTCTTGGTTTCCCCAACATACTGGATTCTACAAATTCTGCAAGTGATGAGATACACGACATTAGTGGTGGTACAAGTGATGTTTCCCTTTGTGTGGTGAGAGAGGCCGGTAGAGTTGCTGGTGAAAGAGTCACTCTCATGGATGTGTATGCTACAAATGATGCACCTGCTGGCTGAACATTTGAATGTGCCATGCTGTAAAGGAGAAGAATTGTCAGTGAGGGAGGGTACTTCAGCACGGACGATGAGATCCTTGAGGTTGTGGGGGCGCCGGTACGCCAGGATGGGAGTATCTGGGACGGCCTGGGAGAGACGATCAGAGGTGTGAAGGATATGGTGATTATCACGAAGGATATTGTGGAGAGAGGGTAGATTGGGATGGAAAGTGGTCACGAGTGGTATTCTGTCAGTGGTGTCCTGCTTGTTGGTTTTCGGTTTGAGAACTTCAGATCTGGGGAGAGAACGAACTTTGTTGATGGCTTGTTGAACTCTCCTGGTACCGTAGCCCCTGGCTGCGAGATGTCTCTTCAGGTTCCTGGCATGGAAAGAAAACTCAGAATCCTCAGAGCAGATACGGCGAAGTCTGAGGGCTTGACTGTAAGGGATACTGGTTTTGCAGTGGCGGGGATGGCAGCTTGCTGAGTGAAGGTACTGATGGGTGTCTGTGGGTTTAGTGTAGAGAGTGGTGGTGACATGGTTAGACTCCTTTCTAACGGTGACATCGAGGAAGTTGGTCTCTTCTTGGGAGAAGTCGGAAGTGAATTTGATGGTTCTGTGGAAAGAATTGATGTGGTCAATGAAAGTATGGAGGCTTTCTTCCTCCCTGGTCCAGATGAAGAAAACGTCATCGATGTAGCGCCACCAAATCCATGGACGACAGGGGGCTGAATCTAACATCTGCTGCTCTAGCTTGGTCATGAAGAGACAGGCGAAGGAAGGAGCCATCCGGGTACCCATTGCTGTGCTAGATACCTGTAGGTAGTGCTTGTCCATGAATGTGAAGTTGTTTTTCGTCAGTACATGTGACATGAGGGATTTGATGTCAGATATGGGGGGGGGGGGGTTGGAATGGCCGCTGCATGTCAAAGCCTCACAGGAGGCTAGAATACCTTCATCATGGGGAATATTGGTGTAGAGAGAGGAGACGTCGAAAGTACCGATGATTGCTGTCTCGGGTATCTGGTCCTTGATGTCATCGAGCTTCCTGAGAAAGTCTGGTGTGTCATGAATGTAGGAGGGTGCGAGTGAGACAAGAGGTTTAATGTGGTGATCAACAAAGAGGGAAATGTTCTCTGTTGGGGAACCATTTCCAGAGAGGATGGGACGACCAGGATTGCCAGGTTTGTGGATCTTGGGGAGGAGATAAAATCGGGCAGGTTTGGCATTAACGGGGGAGAGAAATTTGTGAGCCTTCTTGGTGAGGTGTTCATGTTCCTTCATGTCATCGAGTGTCGACTGGATCTGTTGGGAGAAATTATCTGTGGGATCAAAGTCAAGAAGTGTGTAGTGGGAAGGATTGCGGAGATGTTTCATGGCTTCATCGATGTACTGCTGGCGGTCCATTACTACAACAGCTGATCCTTTGTCTGCGGGCTTGATGATGATGTCCGACCTGTTTTTGAGAGATGAGAGAGCCTGGCGCTCTTCCTTTGGGAGATTGTCATGTGATGCAATGTCGAGGGTATCTGCGGAGTGGACTTGAGATGAGACAGCTTCGATGTACGTTTCCAGGGAGGGAACTCTATTCTTGGGGGGAATCCATGAGCTTTTTTGATGAAAGGGCTCAGGAGCAGAAGGGGGTTCATCGAGAAAAAACTCTTTGAGGCGTAACCTGCGGTAGAAAGAAGAGAGGTCTTGGCTGAGTGCTATCTGATCGACCTTGGGTGGAGTGGGGCAAAACTTGAGACCTTTTGAGAGAAGAGACGTTTCTGCTTGAGAAAGGGGAGATGAAGAAAGGTTAACGACAGAAGTGGAGGATACATCAGTGGATGTGGTGTGTCGCCTGAATCTGTTAGACCGTTGACGTTTCTTCGTGAAGTTGCCTATTTTCTTGTTCCTGCGAGCAGTGAGGTCAGACACATGTTTTGAGAGACAAGATTCAATTTCATCATTGTATTTGAGCCACTGGGTGTCGGTGCAGCAAGAGCGAAGTTCACTCTCCAGTCTGTCGATGTCAGCTGAAGAGGAAGTGAGAGAGGCGGCACACTGTTCGGAGAGAATGTTAATCAAGCGGATGGAAGCTCCACGTAGAGTCTGGTTCCAGCGTTTCCGTAGTTCAGGCGAGAGTGTTCCAAGAGCTGGAGTGCAGTGGAGTTGGAGGCCTGTGGGTATCATGCGGTTGAGGGAGTAGAATCTGTAATTATCCTGGTGAAATGAGAATCTGAGGGCCTTGAGCTTGGTTTTCCTCAGTTGATGAAAAAGAGATAGATGGTTAGCCATGGTAGGCAGAGGACAGAGAAGAACAATGATAGCCAAACAGGGGAAGGAGAAATACATAACCTGTCAGAATAGAGGGAAATTCAAAAAAGGAAACAAGATAGACCTGTAAGGCGAATAAACCAAAGGAAAAAAAGGTAAGTACAGTCGGTCAATGTACAGGCCAACCTGTGCTAAGCAGAAAAGTGAGTGGAGAGAAAAGATAAAGGGAGATGAGACAAGCTCAGAGACAAAGGCACGGAACTGAAGAGAAAAATACGGTACCAGGAGAGTTCAACAAGCCATCAACAAAGTTCGTTCTCTCCCCAGATCTGAAGTTCTCAAACCGAAAACCAACAAGCAGGACACCACTGACAGAATACCACTCGTGACCACTTTCCATCCCAATCTACCCTCTCTCCACAATATCCTTCGTGATAATCACCATATCCTTCACACCTCTGATCGTCTCTCCCAGGCCGTCCCAGATACTCCCATCCTGGCGTACCGGCGCCCCCACAACCTCAAGGATCTCATCGTCCGTGCTGAAGTACCCTCCCTCACTGACAATTCTTCTCCTTTACAGCATGGCACATTCAAATGTTCAGCCAGCAGGTGCATCATTTGTAGCATACACATCCATGAGAGTGACTCTTTCACCAGCAACTCTACCGGCCTCTCTCACCACACAACTTTCACCACATAACTTTCATTGACCACATCAATTCTTTCCACAGAACCATCAAATTCACTTCCGACTTCTCCCAAGAAGAGACCAACTTCCTCGATGTCACCGTTAGAAAGGAGTCTAACCATGTCACCACCACTCTCTACACTAAACCCACAGACACCCATCAGTACCTTCACTCAGCAAGCTGCCATCCCCGCCACTGCAAAACCAGTATCCCTTACAGTCAAGCCCTCAGACTTCGCCGTATCTGCTCTGAGGATTCTGAGTTTTCTTTCCATGCCAGGAACCTGAAGAGACATCTCGCAGCCAGGGGCTACGGTACCAGGAGAGTTCAACAAGCCATCAACAAAGTTCGTTCTCTCCCCAGATCTGAAGTTCTCAAACCGAAAACCAACAAGCAGGACACCACTGACAGAATACCACTCGTGACCACTTTCCATCCCAATCTACCCTCTCTCCACAATATCCTTCGTGATAATCACCATATCATTCACACCTCTGATCGTCTCTCCCAGGCCGTCCCAGATACTCCCATCCTGGCGTACCGGCGCCCCCACAACCCCAAGGATCTCATCGTCCGTGCTGAAGTACCCTCCCTCACTGACAATTCTTCTCCTTTACAGCATGGCACATTCAAATGTTCAGCCAGCAGGTGCATCATTTGTAGCATACACATCCATGAGAGTGACTCTTTCACCAGCAACTCTACCGGCCTCTCTCACCACACAAAGGGAAACATCACTTGTACCACCACTAATGTCGTGTATCTCATCACTTGCAGAATTTGTAGAATCCAGTATGTTGGGGAAACCAAGACAACACTCAAAAGACGCTTCTACGGACATAGATCTACTGTCAACACAGCCAAGCTCGACACTCCAGTGGGCCACCATTTCAATCTACCCGATCATTCCATCACTGATATGACTCTACAGGGCATTGAATCTTTAGGCACTCGTCCAGACACAGTCAGAACCAGCAGAGAGAAGCTCTGGATGAGACGACTTCACACCATCCAACCCCATGGCCTCAACATCCAGGAGGGAAATGACTAACCACCTCTTATATCTCTAATATATATGTATATGTATATGTGTATATATATATATATATATATATACATATATATATATGTATATATATATATATATATTCAATTATTATTATCACCATTATTATTCGCTTTTTCATTTTTCAATTTCATTTTGTTTTTTCTTTGTGCCTTTTTCCATTTGCAGACCCTTTTTTCCCCAATTGATTCCTTCCTCTAGTCCGAGTCTCTTTTATACAGCTTTCCTACCTACACACACACACACACACCTGGTTTTGTTTGTTTACACATACTTGTGCTTATCTTGCCTTGCCTGCTTTTTGTGTACTTACAATGTATACAGTTTTCTCTCCCCCAGTTTTTCATATGTGCTTTATTTAATTTCTTTTATCAATATTCTTTTCATTACTGTTATTTCATTGTCATTATTATTACTGTGTGTGTATATGTATACACATTGATATGTTTGATTTCTTCCCCTTGTTGCCTCCTCCTGGTACATCTTTCAGGGCTCACTGTTTGCTCAGCCCCCCCCCCTCCCTTCCTTTTGCTGTTGCTTTTTTCACTCTTTCCCTTTCTTTATCCCTCTGGTGTTCCCTATCTTCTTTGATGTTGCCTCCCTATTCATCCTTTTCCTTCATTGGTTGCCTCCTTGATCCTCTTGATCATCACTGACCCCCTCTGCCTTTTGTCTGTCCCCTCTCCTCTGCCTATTGTCTGTCCACCCTCCTGCTTTAATCCCCCTCCTTTTACCTGTTGGGCTCCTTGCCCATGACCTCCCTCTCCTTTGTTTCTTTGTTCTGTGTACCCAGCTTGTCCCTGTCTGTTCTTGTTGTGTAAAGTCCTTATATGTGATTGCTTTCCCTGCATGTTTGTCATTTTGCCTCTGACGAAGATTCTGCTAGGATCGAAAGCTCAGGCCCCTTTTGACTCCATTTTACTCCATTGGCTCGCCCTTATTGGATAAGCAGTTTTCAGCAGCTTTTTTTGCTACTAAAGATAATATCATACATTTATTGTCGAATGAATACGCCGCGATCATTCAAAAGCGCAATAATGATCCTCATCGAAGTTGCAACCTTTAAGTCTGATATCAACCAGTCAATCAATGATAAGCAATCATTTTCACAAAGCGGCTTTAAAAAAGGCGTCATATACGTGAAGAAGTTCATGAACTTCTAAGCCCTCTTAAGGACCAATGATTACAACCAATCATCTTACCTAAATAAGCTGGTCTACATTTCCTTCCATAATTATGTATACTTCCTCTTTGACGAATGTATCTTCCTTTTATTCTTTTTTTTTGGGGGGGGGTGAGGGGGGGGGGGGTTGCATGATATCAATTTGCCTAGAGAACATAAATACAAAAATAAAATGAGAAAGGGCTTACAGTTGTAGTTTGACTTTTGATCTAAAAAAAGCACAGCTCTAGTTTGATGGTACCCGCTTCAATTAGGTATCAATTTACATGTAAACGCTCCGGTAAAACAGTCACGAATGTAAAGAGACGTCGCAAATGTACATACTTTTTTTAATTTTGAAGTTAAACGTTAAAACAAAGTCTTACGAAACCAGAGACAATGTGTGCCATCATTATTTCCATGCTCTTTCTATCTCGTGTCTTTCTCCCTCTCCCTTCCCCTTTTATCTTTTAATTCTTTCTGTCTTTTTGTATGTTTCTCCTATTCTTTTTGTTAATGACATAGTATTTCCTCCCTCTCGCCACAATTTACAATACATGAATCCATCATAATACATCATACAGAACAATCTACGTTCATCGATACAAAATACAATGAAGAATTTTTCATTTTTAATTATTTCACTCAGTCGTCGAAGAAACATTCAAATTATGCATGATCACAGAATTGTTTTCCTTATAAAAAGTTGATAAAATAAAAGAGGAAGGTATGAAATTACAATGCCCCATCTTATCACAGACTCTATAGGGAAGAGTGTTTACGACTTTGGAATTATCATCACAATCATCACAAAACCTGGCATATGAACACGGAATTTGTAATCGGCAACCAGAGCCATACAAATTTTCCTTATATGTCAACAATTTACATTGTATAGTGAGGAAGCCATATTGATTCTGATGCATTGTTATATGGATTAAGAACTATAACTTAGAAAATGGAGACTTCTTCGTTCAGAGAATCGTCATATCAGCTCATTTAAGCACATTCTAGTTAAATGTTCATATCAGTTGATACTCTATTGTAAATACTTTGTGAGCCTATAGTTATGCATGACGTAAAACAGGACAAAGCAACAACATCACCGGAGAATATTCGGGAAAAAGAAACACGGGGGACTTTTCTCTGGCATCATTCAGTTTTCGTCATAGATTCGCTCCGAAAAAAAGGCACATGAAAACGCTCAATAATTATTTAGATGCTATTTGCTTCATCATGCAAAAATTGACTTTCCTCGACCTATTGGGTTCATAGTTTTATGTTGATCAGTGCATTGCCTAAGTCAATATGACTATTATGGATCTGTAGTAAGCATTTCTTTTCTAATGTAAATTGATGTATCTCAAATCATGTTGAATTATTAATGAATAATCATTGTATTTTAGCTTTCAACTACGTGACTGGCCCTTAACATTTTCTGCCATAATCAACATAATAGCCATAAAACTGTTGACAAACATCAGCTATTAAAAACAAAAGCACAAACTTTCACATAAGCAAACATGCGGGTGCCAACAAACTTTACATACTGACATACTCGCCTTAAACTCACATACATACACATGCAGTTTGCATTTTGTACATCGTTCTCAGTTTTTTTTTTCCTTAATAAAAACCTGGGGCCCACTTCGCTAGTCCTCAGAAACGACGCAGAATGCAAATTTTGTGAATCATTTATTCGGCAACCTCTCGAAAGATTCCGTTCATTTTGAGACACTTCAGCGCATTTCATTACCTTCGGGAGAGTGCAAACTTTGAACTCCCTAACACATTCGGCAACATGGCTGCATGTACTGTCAGCTGATTTTTCGTGAGGACGTCGTCAGTATGGGGAGCCAAGTGTAGCATGATCTATTTAGTTACGAAATGAGTATATTTCGTAATGAAATGTTCATTTTGCTACGAAATGACTGCATGTCGTTACGAAATTACTGTATTTCAATACAAAATAATCACTTGTTGGACGAAATGTTAATTTCTTTTTCGTTACGAAGTGTTCTTTTCGTAACGAAATAGACCATGCGACAATTGGCGCCCCATACGTCAGGACATTGGGGGATTCCACCTTTTCTGCAGGGAGGTGGGAAGGTTCCCACCTCCCTGTTTTCTGGAAGGCTTTGGACTCTTCCACTCAAACGCTCCTCAACGGCTCTGCCTTGCATAAGTAAGCAGCTTCGTGTCGGAAGTCACCCAGGGAGTTTGAGGTGAGCGCTTAGCCGAGGCGGATCTACTGTATAAATCAGTGTAGTATTACCAAGTGCGCGAAGCCACTGCGGACACTTTGCGGTCAAGACACGGAAGCAGTATACTCATAACAGTGATTCAATCATAAATTTAAATCTTATTTATGTATCATAATGCCCTACATACATAATTTCCTTTCTTGTTGCATACATCAAACTCCAGTGGGGAAGCAAAACATAAGCACTGATGCTTCGTTATGCAGTATATAAACAAAGACTGCCATGCCGTTGCAATGAAAACATTTAATATAGGTCAAGCAGATTTGTTTTCTCTCGCATTGGGGTCGGCGCACAAATTCATCGTCAGTATTTTGGCATAGTTAATCGAAACTTTAGCAAAGGAACGCCAAACAATGTAAATATGTCTTTTACAAACACCGCGTGGTATTTCCGTGTTGTCATTATTCGATCATTAGGTCTACGGGGATTATCTTCCACCCTGCCAAACTGCAATATCCCACGTATGAAGCAGTGATTTCCCTTGACACTCTAGACCACACCAGAGGTGACTTTGTTTACGTGTCTTCCGACTTTCTGTATTGGTCGTCCACGTTGGGGTGAAGAACCATTACAGGAAGTGGCCTAATTTTCAAAGAAAAGTGTACTGCAATGTACATTGTAGTATTTTCTACTTAGATATGTTTTTCCTGTAATCCTAATCAGCCATTTAATCTGCGAAAACATCACAGCAATAACATAGTTTGCAATTTCTTTACGAAAACAAAAATGTTCAGATATCTTGGTGACATTTGACGCTAATGAGCTCACTAGCCCACTTAATATTCTAACGTCATCGATTTAGACGTGCGGTGTGTAGATAGAGCCAAGTCACAGGACCAATACCTTAAATGTCCTGTTTACCTTTGGGAACACTGATTCAAAAAATTTTAAAGATAGGACTTTTAATGCATATGTGTAGGTCTGTTGTACCACAAAACATCCTGTCATATAACATTTTTGCGATAAAGCCTAAAGTATTAGGAGATATGTGTATTTTTCTCATTAAATGATAACTCTAGACGGTTTAGTATGGAAACATTTTTATTATAACTATTGTTCACGTTTTGTATATTTAACAATACTTAAAATCGATTTTACCAATTTAAATTTTTACAGTGGTTGTTTCTATCCGTACCACACTTTTTAGAACTATTTTAAGGCACTAATGCTGGGTTTTTGTTTCATCTGCAAATGGTCAATTATGCCTTTGAAGAGAAGGAATAGATACACGTTGAACACTATACATGCTGATGAATAGCAAGAAAGGCAACAAGATACACTCATCGTGTCAAATTAACAAGGATGATGATTTTGTTAGTTTGTTGATATCTAAATCGAAGCATATAAAGTTACAGTAAGTCCGGATCGTTCTTATTGATAATCGTATGATTTTCATGGTAATCAATATTGCTAATACATAGGATATCGGTGAAAAGCATATCACAACGTTGTTGATGAGAGTATACACGACACTGGTCAATTTCAGTAAAGGATGCCTCAATTTGAAGTGGTTTTGATTTATCAGCGCACCTTCATTTCGCTTAAACCAAAAATTTGACCGTGTTGAATATCATAAACACATATAGATACGACGAAAGTCAAGCAATATTCTGAATTATTCAGTTCAAATTTCGCTTCATGTAAGACTATGTGTATGATGTAGATATTTGAGGAAAGAGGTGGAAGAGAGAAGTACGATATATAATTATCTGAATGATTATCTGTAGGCCGTACATAATGTATATGTATGTATGCATATATACATATATATATATATATATATATATATATATATATATATATACATACATGTTGGCGGAATGTTGTTACACATTATCATCGTACACTCAGCAAAAAAGAAAGCAAGTTTACACTTTTTTCAAGTTTATATTTCTCATAGAATTTTTGGCTAAATGTAAATGTATTATATACCTTATGAGAAAGGTAATTTAATTAGTTATCAACTTACAGTAAGTCAATAGAAAGATAGAAAGAAAGATTCTGACGAAGGGCAATTAGCCCGAAAGCTAGATTACAGGAGCTGCAACTCAACATCACAGCCACGTCTGAAGCGCAAGTTTTGTTCGAAATATATATATATATGTATATATATATATGTATATATATATATATATATATATATATATGTGTGTGTGTGTGTTTGTGTGTGTGTGTGTATGTATATACTGTATATGAGATATGACGAAGGAGAAGAGAGTGCGTAGTTTGGAATTATAATTCCTGTTATTGTTATTGTTTTGTTTCGTTTTGTTTTTGTTGAAAAATTGGTCTCCGCCGGGAATTGACCTCGGGTCTTTGGCATGGAACGCCAAAGCTTTATGCTAAAGCATAACACATTACATTATAGTATTGTATTGCATGATCTGTACTTTTTCAAATTTTCATTAGCATAAACCGACAAATGCATACTTTTATGTAATGTTTTTGGATGATGAAAATGAAATTGAATTGGGTTGAGTTGAATAAAAAGGTAGAAAATCAAAACATTAATAAGAATCATATCACACATCGTTTTTGAAGAGATTTGGTGATAATGAACAAAAAACTTTCTCTACTTCGTGGGTGTTACATACTGGCAAGGAGTATATAAGTTGAGCAGTTTTCTGCATGCGCCTATCAATGCATCTCCAGAGTTTCCCGTTATAGGTCTGTGTGTTTTAAACAGTAATGATTCCGTCCACAAAGTCACCGTAAATTGCCGCTCATTCTGCATTTTACATCTTATCTAGTGCTTCCCTATGGTGCAGCGGACAAGTTTAGAGAAGGTGTAGCACCCAAACTTTTCCACCACGGGAAGTAGTATATAATTTAAGAACTCACCCTTGGCCTTAGATTTATCCCACGATTCGGTGTGTTCGGAGGGAGCAGCTAAATGTCACCAAAATATTACTAAACTCTAAAGAAGACGTACTGAGCAAGTGGATAAGTGACATTGCATGTGGAACGCAGTTGCCTCACTTCATTGACAATATTGATACCAAATTGTATAACTTCGGCAAGCAATAAATTTAGAGTGGGCATTAAGAGTGAAACGTTTCTTCAAAGAAACTGTGACAGAACATATATAACGAAAAGGTATTATGAAAGACAAGATAGGCCTTATGTTTGCCATGGTTATTTATTATGTCTGTTCCCGAAAGATGAAAATGGACTTCTTGAAACTGCAGAAAAGGATGCATTTTTAGTCTTCAGTGTCTGTCTACAACTGCCACTATCATGGTCTAGCGCTGTTTTTAATCCTGGCGCGAAAGACTTCGGCCTTGATAATGACTGGAAAGCTGTTGAAACACTAAAATGCCTGGCCACCATGTAACTGAGCTGAGCAATTGCAACTGGAATGCTTAAGTAACAAAATCAGTTAATTACTTTCTAACCTGTGACACGTTTTCATAAAGACATTATTTAACATTTGCAGATGAAACAAACCCCAGCTTTACTGCTTTAAGATACTCCTAAAATGTGAATTAGGGATAGAAACAACCAGTGTCAACATTGTTTATCTATATAATCAATGTTAAGTATTGATGAATAATATATAAAATGTGAACAATAGTTATGATAAAATTGTTTCTAGAGTAAACCGTCTACAGTTATGGTTTATTGAAAAAAAAAAGTGATGATATCTCCTTCTACTGTATTTTAGGCTTTATTGCGAAATTTCTTTATGGTAGGATTTCGTGTGATATAACTGACCTACACATATGCATCAAATGTGATAACTCAAACATTTTCAAAATCAATGCTCCCAATGGTAAACCATACCTTTAACCGGCTTAGTAAAATCTTACTCAGGTGGGAATGCCGTGTGGAAATAGGGTTTCGGCCGGGGAAGTGACGCGGAGATAGGAAGGGATGGGGAGGGAAAATCGAGGGCGCCTCAGGACCTCGAAGCTGAGGAATGACGTCAACAGCGTCAAGGCTACTCCAAAAGACACAACAAACACGGGCTGGTGAAATCACAGGGTCACGACGTCACATCAACCGTAGGTCTATAACCGTCAACTGAAACCGACTCACCCGGCTTGCCCCACCCCACCAAGCGTGACTCATCCCCTTTCCACCGTCTTGGTGCTCGTCTCTCCCATGTCTCATCCCAATCCATGTTTTGCTTATTTGGGGGATACCCTGGGGTTATCAAAGTGACTTATATCAAGTCAGACATACAAGGAAGAAGTCTTGACATGTGGCATATGGCAACATTTCGCTGATGGACAAAATGTTTGGAAAAAAAGAATTGATACTATGTTTATCTATAAAACTACAGCACACAATTAGCCTTTCAAAGGGAAATTATAACTATGAATTAGTTTTGCCGCCCACCTTGCCATAACTACAGGATGGTGTGTGTGTGTGTTGGGGGATTGCTTTGAAAGGAATGAAATGTTCCACTGCATAGTATAGCAACAAAACTGTGTGAATTAATCGGGAGTTAGATAATGGAAGCTCGCAAAAGGTTCCTCAGGAGAGGGAAAAAAAGATAATATTAAACATAATCAAGAAAAAAAAAATAAGATGAAGAAGACCCGTTTGCAGTGAAGTAAACTTCAAAATAAAAAAGCACCAATTATCAACATATCGCTCAATGACATTCCCAGTGAGAATTTAGCATTAGAGAACGTAGTTGATTGTCGGTATCACAGAATAATTCTATGGAGTTTGACGTCATGAGTCATTGCACTGAAAACCACAAGAAGACTAGACTCAGAAGGAAATTGGGGAAAATAGGTTAAACAACAGTACGTGAGTATGACGGTCCAATGAGCAAAAGAACCGACAATACTCGGACGTGAGAATCTACAGATATTTTGAGCGTTCCCATTAGACACTTGCTAGTATGATATATTTTTAATGTAAATGTTCAGTTTTTAATGTAGAAGATTAAAGGATACTGTGTAACACCGAATGATCATATCCTGTAATGGGCTACTTTAAGTTATAATAAGTACGGCAAGCCTGCTCTAGCAGTTACAGTTCGTTATTTCAAAGGTTCGTCGTTCCGAAGGTTCGTTATTCCGAAGGTTTGCTAATCCGAAAATGAAATTAGGTTCGTTATTCCGAAGGTTTGTTTATCCAAAAATGAAATGCGGTTTATTAATCCGACGGTTCGTTTATCCGAAAATGAAAAAAAAAAAAATCGATACTCCGAAGATTCGTTAGTCCGAAAACGAAATAAGGTTCGCATTACCGAAGGTTTGTTTATACGGATCGTCTTTACATTTTCGGCCGAGCAGGCCGAGCAGATGAAATGTTTTACGGAGAAGGGTTGCAATCCAAAAAGAAGAAACATTGATATTTATTCAACTTGAAAACTAAAAAACAAACTGATCTTCTGTGCTTCCCTATTGGAAAAAAAAAACACAGTGTCCCACAGTGTATTAACAGTGTGGTCACATAGTCGACTACTGAGTATTATGAAAGCGCCAGAATCTAACAGTGTGGAGATGATTTCACACTGTGGTTTGGTTTTCACAGAGTAATGTTCTGTGTCACACTGTGATTGATGATTCACAATGAGTTAACACTGTTAAAACGCTCGAATTTACCAATTTGAAGAGATTTCACAGTGTGTTTACAATGTGTTCATATTGTGTTCACAGTGTGTTTCCCACACTGTGAGACACTGTGTTCTTTCCTGCAGGGTTGTGTCGATACTCGATATAAGCGTACACTCGATTCCTGCTCGAGAGGATCGAAACATTAACTTGGGTCGTGTAACCCCCTCCCAAACCCAAACATTGTTTCGTGCTTTGGTGACAGTCATGTCATTTTACATTTAGTCCGTTGCAAAGTCTGAAAAATCTGATACTGAAGAACAGTACGCTCTCGGAAACACTCTAGGTTTAGCTTTCTGCCACTATAACGTATCGCTTATTTTCCTCCTTTTTTCAAAACAGACTTATAACCACAGATTCGCCCCCACATCCTTATGCTCCACAGTAAATATGAATAGACTGGTTGCTGAAGTCCTTATACCATGCTAAAGAACAAAGGAAAAATCAGATAGTATAGGACAGTGAAATGTCGGTCGTAGGTCTATGGTCACCCATAACGAAAGGAAATACATGCATAGAGAATACACAAATTACCACAGCACGCGTCACGCCCCGTTGCCATGGTAGCTATAACAAGTTTTGGAAAGTGACTGTATAAGTGCGTTGTTTCAATGGGCTCGTTCACCATTGATTAATTGATAAAACGTACACTTACACGTATAAGTAAGATCAGAACGATTTGCTTATTGAGCTCTAGGTAAACCATATCCATCAAGTGTGACAAAAAAATACCTAAGAATAACTTCTTCCTCTGAAATGCGAATAGAGCAAAATGGTAATACGTACTTAAACCAACACATAAGCAAGCAAGCAAAGTACTTACAAACACCTCTCAGTTCATACCTGTCACTGTTTTCTATCCTGTCCGCCACAACTTCTCCGTACGTCTACATCTAAATATCTTTAAGAGGCAATTCAGGAATGAAGCACTACAACTTGTCTCATCTACTCCCTATCTTTCCTACTTTCTCCTCTTTTCTCTTTCTCATACGCGGATCGAGGTAAATAGTTTAAACGAACCTTCGGAAAAAACGAACCTTATTTTTATTTTTAGATTTACGAACCTTCCGAATTACAAACCTGATTTCATTTTCGAGTTAAAGACCTTCGAAAGGAACAAAAAAAAAAAAAAAAAACAAAAACCGAACCTTCAGAACAACCAATGTAACCAAATCGGAAGTATGCAGCATGTACTCACAGGTGCAATCACGAAAACAGTAACCCTTTTTAAATTAGCTGGTCACCAGACATTCCGAGTGTGTCGGCCAGTTCTAGGAAGTCAAGGTTATGATCATCAAATATTCCTATAATTCTTTTTTCTGTCTTCATGAGAAATACGTCTGTATCTAACTTTTGCTGTCATGACTGTAAGAAGATGAAGTTAATCTTTAGTATTGGTATATGCATTCCTAAAATGACTATAAAAGAAAAAGAATTCTATAAAGGAAAGGGGACAGAACAACAAACTCGAGTTATATAGGGTCAAATATATGATACTTTTACTGCGTGGATGAAACAAAACGTCACATAGAAATACGCGTTTAAAATTATGTTCCAACCATTTCAAAAAAGAAATAACATGACGTTAATTTGAATGAACACGTGTGGAATTTGACTGCCAATACGCGAAATTAATTGACTGAAATGCCCTTTTCGGCCAGTGCTGGCGAATTTGAATGACTGAAGAGCATGTGCCAATTTGAATGCCGGTTTTACGAATTCGAAAGGCACATGTGCAAATTTCTTTGATCGAAATGGTAACTTAAACGAACAGCTTTTAATTTTGAATAACAGAATGTGCAGTGACGATGATTTTCGCTAAATTGAATGAACCTTCTATCGAATGGACTGGCAAAAGTGCGAAATTGGCCGGGAAAACCTATTATTATACTTATAGGAAAAATACTCTGAGATGACAAAGAATGGATGTATTTTTGAACGGAGCAAGGCCATAAATCACTTGTAAAGATTGATTGCGGGGAAGAAACTAGTGTACCCTTCCCTGAGTACGACGTACAACTTTCAATTATTCAAAAAGACCACACACTTAACACACTCGCTTCTGCTAGTATTCTAATAGATAGGGTTTGTCAATTTGAGACATTTGCGATAAAACCTGCTAATAAAGCAAGAAAAATGAAAGAAAGATAGGGCATACTTTTTATCATTACTCCAAGAATATTCCTTTATTTTAGTTATGCAAAAAGTGAGATTTTCAAAAGTTGAAAAGTTGTTTTCAAAAGATGAGTTGTCTTCCTCTGTACAAATGCATTTGTAAATGCATTTGTAAACGAGATATCCTTGGAAAGGTCTTAATTTGCAGTGTGAAATTTACCAAAAAAGGCGTTTAACCCATTTTGCGATCAAGCTCTTCATAATAATTTATGAATGTAATATTTGTAATATATAGTGGCAGCAATGGGCTAAAACTAAACATGTATGTATTATATACATGCATAATGTTTATATTATACACTAGTGTAATGCATCCTACACACGGTGGATATATCTTCATTGTTCACGGCCTATACATAATCATTTAGATTTGAAACACTTTAAAACCTTTAGAAAGCATGGTACATTTCCGTAGCTGGCCCGTGAACAATCACAAAATTTCCTCGATATTGTGTGAACGGGGTGAGGAAGTTTTGTGATTTTTCCGTCGTGAAGACTGGGCTAACAAGATCGAGACAAAGTACATCGAACTGGGAAGTAAGCAAGAGGTGTATAGAATATAGTTTCGTTTTTATAGTTTTGGTTTGATTTTAAATGCTCTCTCGGAACCAGTGTTATCAATTGCAACCATTTAACCTAGATTGCAGGAGACAATGACACCACCACTTCACAAGTTTCCCATTAACCTACATACTGACTTTAAGGCAGTCCTCATATCCTCGTTTAATCATACCAAATTCGTAGTTGTAGTCATGTGATATGACCCGGCAAAGTTGGAATTTAAGAGGAAAGGGATGCATGCAGTCTGCTAAAGTTGCCCATACTGTAAAACGGGGATTTACCGAAAATCGTCAGTGCGGATTCAGGAAATGCAGATCGGTAACAAAACACCTGAAGCAAAAGCAGACAAGCAGTTCAAAATGTATGGATTTTTTAAATCTTCGAGAAATCTACATGCCATCATATATATGGATAGGAATGCTATAATACCATGGTGTCACACTAGTGAAACAGCGTAGAGGAAATATAACGAGATTTCAAAAGGTCATCCGTGATGCCAAGTACACTTTACCTCGAGCCATTTATTCTATGTACACATTATATGGTAAGGGTATATATAATGCCCCATAAGTAAGTCAAATGTTCTATCATTCAGCAAAAAAAAAAAAAAAAAAAAAAAAAATGTTCTCTTCAAATTTCAGCATCTCGTTCCACGACCATGACATGAATTGTTGTAGCCTTCTTATCCATGCAGCAATGGCGACACACACACACACAAAAAAAAAAAAAAATCAAAAATTCATAATGTTCGAACGGATTATCCAATTATCCCCAAACTTCACTTCACTTCTAGTATAGGTTTTCCCGGCCAATTTCGCACTTTTGTCAGTCCATTTGATAAAAGGTTCATTCAATTTAGCGAAAATCCTAGTCACTGCACATTCTGTCATTCAAAATTGCAACTTGTTCGTTCAATTTAGCATTTCGGTCAATGAAATTCGCACATGTGCCTTTCGAATTCGTAAAACGGGCATTCAAATTGGCACGTGCTCTTCAGTCATTCAAATTCGCCAGCACTGGCGGAAAATGGTATTTCAGTCATTAAACTTCGCGTATGGGCAGTCAAATTCCAAATATGTTCATTCAAATTGGCGTAATGTTATTTCTATTTTGAAAAGGCGAGAACCGTGATTTATATGTATTTAAATGTGAATTTTTGTTTCATCCACACACTGTTAAGTATATAGTAAAGGTATCTTTGACCCTAAATAACTCAAGTTTGTTGTTCTGTTTGTTGTTCTTTCATACATGATATCAGAACTATACATGCCATGCTTGCACCAGTTATACCATAGATTCACTTCATTTTCTTATGTCCAGTCATCGCAGCACGAGTTAGTACAGGCGTATCTCTCAAGAAGACAGGGAAAGAATCATAGAAGCATTTGAGGGTAATGACCTTGACAAATTGATGGCTAGAGCTGACCCAAGAACTTTTATTTATTCCTAATGATAATTAACGTAATCTAGCACCCACCAAGTGAAAATAATGAAACATGCAGATGAAAGAAATAATCACGATGTAAATTGAAACCTCTTTCTCCCAATTATTGACAAAACAAACTTAAGATCAATGTATCTGTGAATGAAATAATGCTATCGAACATTGTAAACACATACACATATTTCGAAAGTCCTGTTGCAAAGGTGATATCAGAATAAAAGCATAAACGTGTCTGCTAAAATGACTGCAGTAAATGCGAAATTGGATACCCAAGAATGAATTCGAATGAACGAGCGCAGCGTATACGTGATCACGTGACTATATCGTGCTAAATTGAATGAACGATTTGTGAAATGGTGCTTGTCTTATGAATTTGAACTGAAAAAGTGCTGATTCGAATGATGTAATACGTAATTTGAATGCTCCAAAATGAATTTGAATGAAAAGATTATAAAATTTAAATACCGAACATGCCGTCTAGGCTAAATTGTGCTAAATTGAATGCACCAATTAGGAATTGGACTGAAAAAAGTGCGAAATTGGCCGGGAAAATCTATAATAAGGCTGTATTCACTTAATCGACATGCACGTATACTTTGGGGGTAAAATCTCCTTTCATACGCCAGAAAACACATTTTTTGTTTTTGTTTTTTGCCTGTATAGGATTTCCTCATAGCGTTCGACTCGTACCCGGTCAATACCCTTTCACTTTCTTAACGACCTCGCATCGGAGTCAAGTTTGTTACGTTGGCGCTCGTATACATCGTCATGTCTTTATATGGTCATACAGTAATCCTAAAGGAATATGCATATCAAGCTGAAATTGAAAATGAAAATTGAAAGGGAAAACGTTCTTGTAGTACTGAACTTCCAATTACGGTGTCCAGGCAGATTGCAGGGCTATGAAACGCATCTTTTTTTTTTTTTTTTTTTTTAATGTAATGGTAATGATATGAACTGTTGCAAACATCTAAGTCTTGAGATCCAACTGTAAGGTTCATTTTACTGTGTCCTGCTGTTTTTTAACAAGTTTTATAGACGGCCATGTAATCATCTGACACTGAAAGATGTGCCAAATGTTGTGACACAAATATCGGACGCCCCCTCCCCCCCAAAAAAAAACAAAACAAAACAATCGGAATCTTCGCAACACAAAAGAGCGAATCTATCCCAGTGCAATTTCAGTGTATAAAACTATATAATTTATTACCTACATCTTACAGAAAACCCCATCCGACTTGCTTCAGTGGTCAAAGAGAAAGGACGATCTTTGTAGAGCATGTCAGGAATCCCTTTCCTCCAAGTTCTGTCCATTGTGCTTACAGTTCCAAGAGTATCCAACACACATGCCAAAGTGCTAAACTTGGAAGAAACAGACCCATGGCATGATTTACAACTCTCTACATTTCTCTGTGACCACTTAACCAAATTGAATAGGGTTGTCTGCAAAATGTAGGTTAAAAAGGAGTTACAGTTTCATTCCCTGAGAAAGCATTCAGATTGTTTAATCATTTTTGAAAGTTATCAATGCGGAAGTCAGATTGTTGTGTGTGTGTGTGTGTGTGTGGGTGTGTGTGTGTGTGTGTGTTGGGGGGGGGGGGTGGGGGAATACTGCAACATTTAGTTAGTCCTTTTAACAGGCTAAGGCTGACGCCTCGACAATCTGGTAGTTAACGTGGCGAAGAAATGTGATACTCCTTGAGTTTATAATTGGTTACTTCAACTGGATGCTTGAGGTTTCTTCGAATTGCTTCTAAAATTATCAGAAATTTGCCATCCCCATTGAATACTCTTCAGTTTTCCTCTCGTTAGCATTTAAAGGGGAGGGCTAGTAACTGATCAGTGGGAATCAGTGGGAATGTTGGGGCATGATTATTCCAGTCCTTGTGGGATTCATTTAAGAGTACATTACATATCTATTGTTGTGTGAAAATTATTTGCTTCAGAATGGTCTCATATTCAAGTAATGTGCACTTTAATGTTTCCAGGTTAGCATGCCTGTACAGTGACGGGGCATTAAACTGCACATCACTTGAATATGAGACCGTTCTGAAACAAATAATTTTCACACTACAATAGATATATAATGTACTCTTAAATGAATCCCACAAGAATTGGAACAATTAGCATTCCCACTGATTCCCACTGATCAGTTACTAGCCCTCCCCTTTAACTTTGAACGGAATTGAATGAATTGAATTGATTTTTTTCTCATATTTTACAACAAAACCAAATACAATACATATCAATTGACAAAAAAAAAAAACACTTTAAAACCATCAGATTATAATTCAAAACATAAAAAAAAAAACACGTATTGCTACAAAACTCAATGCAAAGATATCGATGCAAATAGACAGCACAAGACTATCTGGTGAGCAAATGACAATATACTATGAACAATATCACTATGACTTTACTATAGGATTTTCTTGAAGACAACTTGCAAGGCAGACGTACAACATACTTCTTTATGCGAAATTACCGACAATAATCCGTGATCATAATGTATTATTATCAAAGACCAAGGTAGTTTGCTGCGGGCCATTCGCCCCCCCCTTTTTTTTTAAAGGGGGGGGGGGTAGGGTATTTGTTGACGTTTGATAATAATGATGTTCACATCACTATACTACAGGAAACAATGACAATGATGAGAATGATACTTAAATAATTAGGAAAAAACAAGATAAAAGGGAAAAGGTAATCTTATCCCTACTTCTTATCCCTATTTATGCTAATAATTCACATACGAAGAAGATAATTGTAAAAAAACAAACCCCATGTAGAGCAATACGAGGGCCCACAGGAAGTGACGGACAGACTATGTCACGTTTTCCGCTTTTGAATTTATATGATTAGATGAATTACAAATGTGACCTATTTCACAGACAGGCATCTCCTCAACGTTCCTCAATATAGAAATACTATCAGACTTGACAAAATAATGATTTTGTATTCTGTCAACTGGATAGCCACCATAGAAAGTAAAAGTCAACACATTTTGAACAACTGATATCAAAGAAAAAAAAAATCAGCTCAGTTCCAATCTGCCTGTCTACTACGATGGTGGCAGTTTCTACTTCCCCTAGGAACCCTGGTTGATGTGAGAGCAGAGGAGTGTAATAGAGAAGTGATGACGGACGAATATTAAAGAGAAATATGACACGAGCATACGAGAAGCACAAGTCCTATACTGCAGGATTTGACTGTAATCTTATAAACGAGATGGTTTTGGTAACTTCCAAGACAACAGCTAAGACTGTCGAATACCATGTGCAGTGTATATTTCATTATCAAATAAGGCAAAAATTTATTTCTGGTCATATAACGAAGTATAGTCAGTATATAGTCATACAAGACGTTATTATATAGTGAAACTTTGAAAATTTCCCACTTACTCAATGAAAAAGTTATCTGAAGGTAAATAAAAGTGATACAAGTGTACATCGGCATTCCAAATTTTGGGTTCAGAACTGTGATTTCGTGCATATGTAATTCCATTCCAAATTCCTTCTTTTTTTGGCTTTCTCTCATACGTTGCGGTGTCTTTCCATCCTGTCTGCATTTATTTCCTTTCTTTTCATCCTTCCTAGTCTAACAAACACTACAGACAGGAAGTGTTTGTTAGAAACGATGTCATAACAATTGCATTTTTATAAAAAAAAAAAAAATCAAGATTTTTGTAGGCTCGTTGGTAATGCATGCATGTGCTATGCTTCGTTTTAAGAAGGTTTCCTTCTTCGTTTAATCTCATTCTTTCTTTTTTCTTGAAGAAAAAAAACATGGCTAACGTCATAATGCATACTGCAGTAAAAGTTGAAAGACAGTGCTTGTAAATCATGTAAGTGAGCGAGTGAGTGCACTGAGTGCCTATATAGTGAAGTGGGTTTTCCCCACCTCCCCTGATGTGCCCTATAGACATTATCCGTGTCATCCTACACAGGTTCACTGGTATGACAATGTGCATATATGCCAGTTTTTCCAAATTCAGATTCAGGGAAATGATTAGCTATAACATCAAATATCACAGGCTCACAGTTACAGTGACATTAAATTGTACACACTATGAATAAACGGGCATGACAACCATGCAAATCAAACAAACAAACAAACAAACAAACAAACACAAAAACAAACAAACAAACAAACAAACAAACAAACAAACCAGATTTAAGATGTAATCAAGGTGATTGCAGCTGTTTGACTAATTGCCCTACATCGATGTAAATAAGAACCGATTAATCAGAGTTTTAATAAGAGCCGCGTGATACAGAACTCATGGGCATACATACTCGGGCTGGATTCGAATCAATGACTTCCTGATCACCGGATAGGTATACTTGTCCACTGAACCACCAAGCTTCCGCTCGACGGCCACTGGTGGTTCTAATAAAATTATTGTAGTATATACAGCGGGAATACAGCGAATTCATTCAAGTTAAAGGAAACCAAACCCCAAAGAGATGTGTGGACAACAATATAAGGAAAATAGAAAGGGAATTCCACCAAAAAAAAAAAAAAAGAAAGAAATCATTTTTCATGAAAATTACACTTTCCATCAACTTGATACTGACATAATGTTAAGGGTAGCAATTATTTCCCCTGCTTGCTGAAAACGGTTAATCAAGTGCTCTTTTATCATGCTAGAAAAGTGAAATTGTGTGGAATTCCCTGTATATTTCTTTATATCATCGTTCACACATGACGTCATAACTTCTAGTAGTCTCCTCATCCAGCTGCGGTTCCAACACCAAAACTTTAAAAATTATAACTTTTGCATCCATTGTCCGATTTTCCTCAAACTTTCACTTCACTTTCTCTTTGGGTTTCAGGGGTGCACGTCACGAGACCGACAGCCATGAGTCATACAGCTCACGAGTCATACAGCTCACAAGTCATACAGCCCATGAGTTATACAGCTCACGAGTCATACAGCCCATTAGTTCGACACTAAGCTAACAAGGCCCACGAGACCGACACATTAAGCCCCGGGTTGTATCTGTCGAACTCGTGGGCTGTTTTTACCTAGTGTCGAACTCATGGGCTTTATTTGCCTAGTGTCGAACTTATGGGCTGTGTGACTCGTGAGCTGTATGATTCATGGACCTGTTTTCAATGTCGAACTCGTGGGTTGTATGACTCGTGGGTGTTGGTCTTGTGGGATGAGCCCGGTTTTTGTTTCCTTTAATGAATTCTTGTGTCGAGTTGCTTCTTTGCAACTTGACTGTCAAATTGTCCTTCATCGACGTAATCATTAAGCATCGATTAATTGCTGTTGACAGACTGGTTGAAGAAAAGTACCAATGAGCATGGTCATACTCGAACTGGATCAATCAATTGCAATAAAGCAACAACTCGACGCAAGAATTCATTAATTTGAGCAATTAACTTTGTTGTCTAATTTGAAGAAGAGAATGATTTTGCATAACAAAACCAGTGGCTCAGTGATTATCTTAGGCGCATGAAAGGGAAGTTATGACAATAATTAAAGACATTAATCGTGTTTTCGTAGGGAACCTTTAACATGAGCCAGTGACAGCTGCAATGAAAATGAAAACCCCCCCCCCAAAAAAAAAAAAAAAAAAAAACATTTCTTACGAGTCGTAACGTTTTATAGAGACTTCTGCCATATACAGGCAAAGATCAGCAAGCACGTAGGCCTGAAACATCTCCGGTCATTTAGGAAGGAAATATGATACGTGTTTACCATAAACCCCGCAGCCAAGAAAATGTGTCTATTTCTTAACATGATATAAGTCCGGAAATCCTGTTCATGACATAGATGAATAACGTACGATTTCGGTTGTTTGGGAACGAGTACAAAATCATGTTGCATGGGTCATTCTCTCGTTTGTACATTACACCCGGGAGACAAAAAGAGGCAAAACAACAACAACAAAGAAAAAAAAAACACCACCACTGTCTATACCCCAAGAGCAAACGTCATCAGTTGGCCACATTTCCTTATTGGTATTGAATGACTCGTTGGTTCAATTCCATGACATTTGCGGGTCTGGCTCTAAGACGTTTCTACAGTAAAACTTTCTAGTCGCAACTTTATTATGACAACGCTATCTATGCTGTCTCGTAGCAGGGAATGTTCGTTGAAATCATCACACCCTATAAATCAGACTGCCGCGTGAGGGGTCAGGTTGCCGAAGACAAATGGAGGTGAAACAGTTCATGTCCAGAACCAACATATTATATGAACTATATAAAATGAGAAATATGGGATCAACTTTACTCCTTTAAAGGTGCACATGAACGTCATATTGAGAGCACCTTTACGGGTGTGACTTTGTACCTTTTAGACCATAAAGGTGCAAAGTTGCACCTTTGCACCTCAAATGTGTTCCCATAATGGTCCAAGAGGTGCAAAGTTGCACCCGTAAAGGTGCTTCCTGCGGTGGCAGCATGGTAACGGGTTCAAAGTTGAATTTATTTTTCTTAGAACACTACAACCTCCTTTCTCTCTCCCTCTCTCTCTCTCTCTCTCTCTCTGTGCTCGATAGGACATTATTGTAGACGAAAAAATCTTACATTGCGAGCTACATAGTGGAGAACAGATTTGGAACACACGCAAAACACGCAGAAGTTGCACTACGTTCGGATATATCAAGAAGCTTAAAGCTCCTGGGATATCTCAAGACATGAACTAGCGGAGTTGAATAATAACTACTACATACCTAAAAACATAAACGATCTCAGCGAGAAACGAAGCCCTGCTGGCTGTCTCAGCAATTCCATGAAAAGGGTGATTTTAAACTTCACAAACAGTGGTCCTACGAGCGTGACTTTATGAGGGCAAGGAAGACATGAATTATATAACATATTATCAAACTCATACTTTCATTGGAAATGTTCACGAAACAAACTTACGATGACAATGCATACTGCACTGTGATCGACCCATGCTGTGAGATTTATACTTACCAAGACAAGGAGAACGGGAAACAACGGATTCATATTTGCCATCGAAATAATATCTCTGGTACACTGAAGAGCACACAGCAGGTTCGTCCGCCGAGTTTATGGGTTGATGACCAGAGGTGTTCGTGAAGCGAGTTGCCCTCAGACAGAACACTTCCTTGTTAGCTTTTCTAGCTTATAGAGACAGTGGTCGAAATGCAGGGCTCGTACGACTGACTGGCAATGCACCTCCAACGAGCTTGCTTCGTTGTGCCACAGTGTTTCTCCAGGTACCGTGTCCTGAGTGTGCAAGGCGAGGCAGGCCGGATTTTCGTGGGCGGCGACTGTCGAGATGGGCGGGCATGAGCAGGCAGCGATCAAAATGAGATAAAAAGAACGCTTGAGTCGAACAACACTTCTTTGATATGAGTATCAACGCACGCGCATGGAATAAGAAAGCTAGCTCTATATTTGTGTCAAGTAAACGCCTCGTATACGGCGTAAGGCGCATTGAAATTAAAAGGTGTGTGGGCATGTGTGTCAAACAGCTAGGCTAGGTTCCTGTGAAGGAGATTTTTTTTTTTTTTTTGCATATTACTTGAAACAGACATAAAAGACGAAAGGAAAAAAAAAATCGGTTCTCCACTCACAAAATAATACCTCTATACGGAAGTTAGGCATCGCAGAACAACTCTCCTGTTTTTAGGAAAGTGCATTGACTTTTGGTGTCTTCTCTATCTTCTCTCTGTTTTCCTTTCCTATGAGAGAGCCCTGAAGGGCAGAGGATAAAAATATTTATATACTCGTAGATATACATTGATATTTTTGTACCAATGTACCCAGCGAATTGTGGATGCGATTTTGTGGACGTTGTGTCTTTTTTTTTTTTTTTTTTACATTTGAATTCAATTACTTTCAAAGAACAATATATCGAAAAGTATGATGAAGTAAGTGTGGCTGTGATGAGATGAAATAAGAATATGAAATAATTCAAAAGATGAATCACAAACAAAGATGCAGAAAAAAACCCCACTCCATGTTGATATTGTTATTATATTATTTTTATTTATTCGACCAGGTAAAGAATATAGGATACATAACATAAACATTACAAACATGAAACAAAAACCAGAATGAACATTACAAAGGAATACACTGTACTGTAAATGTTATACATGTACACATAATGTGTATTACCCCCAGCAGATTGAATAACGTTAATGAGCGTTTCAGGTTTCAAGCCATTAATCTGCTTGTTTCGTAAATATAATTGATGTTGTTATATGTTTGTATCTTTGTATCTTTAGAACAAGATTAGTACTAGATTCAATCCAATCAAAGCAGAAACTAAGCTGACAAAGTCCATTTCATAGGCGTCTGAAATGTTCCCATGGCAAAATTCACTCCACGTTGACTTCATGAGTAAATAAAAACTAAAAGCTAAAAAAAAATATGGACCAGCGGATGTTTGACCTTATCGGACGTGAAATAACTAAGCTGAGGAGTTCCGATTCCCATGTTTCCCCCGAACGGCGGTATCAGGTAATGTAACATGATTGTGTTATCACGAGCGGTGATGATAATAATCATCACAGCCTGCCAATAATTCTTCGTATACACACCATCCCTTTCAATCACTCCCTCTTGATTGGCTAGGAATTAATTCCCAAGCTCTTCTCTGGCTGGATCCTAGCAGATAAATCCAAAACAATTAGTATTTAATCCCTGCATATATCCTTTTCAATATTGCAATTCTTGCTTGCTTGCTTTTTTTTTTTTTTAAATCAAAGTCATTTTAACTCTTTGTCTGTTCAAGAGCAACCCAATGTCTCAAAAGGCTAGAGACCTCTCATTGATAATGTTTGATATTGTTTGTTACATATGACATGCGTTACGTGCGAATATGAGAAGAGTACCCTTTCTAAAGTGATGTCAACCGGTCTTGTATAGACTTATTAGTATGTATCAATTCGATTCATGGACCAAACTTTTTTGAATTCACTCCCTTCATCTTCCAATCATTCATTCAGAGCTAGATCCACTTAAAAATAGCCGTTTTAATGGCTCATCATCACTCTCCAATTCTGTCTAAACTACAGCTTTTGAGACCCTCTGATTAGCAAAATTGTCATTGGAACTCTTAGTACCTTTTAGCAGACATTATTCTTAGGTCTCATGACAAGTTCCCTTGACTTTTCCTTTGCGCCTTTTAGTTTTCTATTCGGTAATACAAAGGAACAAAAATTCACCCCTAACACTTTATACGATGTAACACGTACTTGGGCACATCTTTATCACTTTACATCCTAGAAGTCCTGAAATTCTTTCATTTCTCAGTACTGCGAAGCTCAAAGACTTTATTTATTTGTAATAATTTTTCCCATAATTTTTTCGCATCATTTGTCACGACATTCAATCAAAAGCTAATTAGCCCAGGTAAAGTGCATCTATGTCTATAATCATAACATTACGACTGTGAAAATCCTCCAGAAATAGTTGAATTTCTCTAAAATTGCCAACCTCACAGAGGAGAGAAACAAGTATTAACCTTAAATCCCATACTATGTGCAGTGTCTTAGAGTAGTCCAAATCAGAAGTTATAAAGACATTACATTTTTGGCTTCTTGTAACAACGTGTGTGATCATTGCGTTGGACCCGTTGTAGCAATATTCAGGACACTGTATTCATATTGGGCTTATTCAACAAGCAGCTATATACTCTATTTTTTTTTTCATTTTTTTTCCTTTTTTTTTTGGCAAAAGAGCGTACCCGACTTGACTGAAAGTATAATTTCAAGCAATATGGCACATATCCGTTTTGTGTTTGGGTAGCACGTACAGTATACTCATCTTTTTTTTTACCCAAAAGCGAAACAGGAACTTGAGGACTAAAATTTGAGATATTGACAGCTGGACTATTTCCTGTTTGCTCATAACATTGACCGTTTCATGATTGGTTTCCAATTGTTCTGTCACACTTTAGCATTTCGGCTAGATGAAAAATGAAATAAGACGGCTGTTAAGATGAGGACATGTGGTATTGTATGCAAGACTTTAGTAGTCCCCAGAAAGCTACACTGTTGATAACAGTGATCTCGCAACTAGTTCAAAACTTATCTAATATTGCTATAAGCTTATGTGGCTCGTTTTCTAGCCAATAGAAAGCGCAATAAGCTTTGTTTTCACTGGAGTGAATTAGCAGCAATAAAAGATAGTTATGATGATGATAAAATGATAATATATAATGACTGATTTTGCTTCTTCACTTGACAAAATAATATGGTGGAAATGAGGAAATAGTAGAGGCCTAGGCCTATATACGAGTACGTTGACTTTTATTTTGGGGTGCCAAATTTCTATGCAGCAATAACCAAAATTTAATGACATATCAATGATGTATGATCATTATACAAGCCTTATCTAGAATGTATAACGCCACAGATTTTTTTTTTCGTCATTGCTTCAATGTGGCGATATTTCGCACGTCGACCTAGTATTAACGGTATCTACTTTAGCCTGAAAGCCGTTCGTACCATCATCAAAAGAATAGATAACTTCTACAGTTTCTAGAAAGGATATCAAGTTGTTCTCAAAATAGTGAATGTTTACGCCATGTATGACTTCATTTTTCATGTACAGATTAATCTTTCCGGTAACTGGATACGCTGTATTGGTATGATACCTACATATTACATGTTAAATGAGTCTTTCTTAGTAACCTTTTAGGTATAAGGTGGTTGCCTTCTTCTCTTCTTACCATCCCACAGAAACCTGATCAGGTAAGTTGCACGATAAGGTATATAAGGACCGCTTGGTAAATAGTCACAACACCATGACGTTAGTAGGGCAGACCAATCAATTTATGACAATAACAGAAGGGTTATATTAAGTATGGCAGACTGTAGGATTATTAATTGTGCAGAGCCAGATTGAAAACATGATGGCTGGGAGGGGGGGGGGGGGGGGAAGGGGAAGGAAAAAGTCAGAGTGATATTTAGAAGGGCAAAAACACATTTACTCTTCCTTTTTTAGGTTGTGTGTGTGTGTGTGGGGGGGGGGGTTGCAATGTGAGATTCATTTATAGAGAAAGCACCGGAGTTTCCGTGTAGTAGCTCTGTGTTTTTCTGTCGCAATATAGGCATGACACAGGGCCAGTCTCCGAGCGGAGGGCAGTCCCAGAACACCGAAACCAAATGTAACGGATGTACGTGGAGGATGTTTCGAGTAACCTTGGGTTACTGGACTTTCGTCCCACCATTGGTGGCCATTGTGTTGAGAAGAATATACAATAAGGAATATCAAAGTGTCAAGCTGGCAATCCACACTTTTAGCCAATTCCACAATTCCCACCTGAGAATTTGTAAAACATTGTCAGACGATAGCATCCGTGTATTGGCGGTTCAATAAACGAAGAAGGAAGACAAATTTTATTCATTCCGAAAGTACGAGACGCAGGGGGAAGCGTCCTTGTCCACAAGACGTCAATATGACAAAAATATTATTCATAATGTCTATAAAGCAGTTGTCCATATTGTGCAAAAGTTCGATGTTCATATAGCAAGCTTACATCATATATAGTTACAAATATAGATGTAACAGTAGAGCCGCTCAATGCTCAAGGAGTCAAACATAGTGAGAGTGAATTTCACTGATGCGAGAATATGGTTTGAGCATGGGCGTAAATCCCGGGGGGGATGGGGGGGATATATCCCCCCCTGAAATGGAGGAGGGGGGGATGGCCTGTACAATCATCCCCCCCCCTGAATTTTGGGGGAAAAAATGGAGGAAGCAGAAATGTGATTGTATCAATTTTGGCATATTGCATGACGTTTGTACGCCGGCCTTCAGACAGGTAACAGAGCTGAACAGTATTCTATCTTGTAGGAAAATGTATACATAATTTTCTCAAGCGCTCGCTCGCTTCGCTCGCTCGCGAAGAAAGTAACATCGACATACACTGTAAGGTATGGCTCAGACGTTGACAACGTCAAATAGTATAGGCCTATAATGTAAACATGCTATGACGCGAGTAACTGGGGACCATCTGCAAGATATGTAGGAAAACAAACAAACAAACAATAACAAAAACTATATCGCCATAATTGAACCCCCTCCATTTCCTGAATCATTCCTGAGAAACGACAGTGACTGGTGACTCAGTCAGGATACATCTATGAGCATACCCAGGGAAGATCGGGGGCGTCGAATCTATCTGGGGGGGGGGGGGGGGGCAAAGGGGCATTTGCCCCGCCCCTACGGAAGTGTTTAGGCAGACAAATCATTTATCCCCCAAGCAATTCCCGAGATGAGGACAAATCTCGAACTTTCTTAATGGAAAATTGTCCAAATATCGCCAGAACTATGCACCAGATCGTTGTATTGCTATCATAAACATGCAAAAGCTCCGCTATACAGGATCCCTTTCGATAGACTTTGTACACTTTTGAGATTGACGTATATTTCCCTAATTCATCAAAGAGTGTGCAGCAGATCTTTCACTTATAACAAAAGCACCCTCATATGCAGAGGCGTCGATGGGGGGGGGGGGGGGGATGGTTCCCCCGTAAAAGTGGGACAAACAAAAGCGAAAAATATAGCTACAAACGGCAGTGTTTGGAGTGTAAAATGTCAAAATTTTAAAGCTCGCTCGCTCCGCTCGCTCGCATTTAATCGCTATGCCATTCTCCTGATGCTGCTGCCTGTGAATGGCAGCAGTTGCGCCCGGTGCGCCCCGGCCCCTTAATTTCCAAAGCGAAAAATATAGCTACAAACTACAAACGGCAGTTTTGGGACTGTAAAATGTCAAAATTTTGAAGCTCGCTCGCTTCGCTCGCTCGCATTTAATCATTATGCCATTCTCCTGATGTTGCAGCTAATTGCCAGCAGTTTTCGCCCGATGCGCCCCCCTTAATTTCCAAAGCGAAAAATATAGCTACAAACGGCAGTTGGGGGACTGTAAAACGTCAAAATTTTCAAGCTCGCTCCCTTCGCTCGCTCGCATTTAATCATTATGCCATTCTCCTGATGTTGCTGCTAGTAATTGCCAGTAGTTTTCGCCCGGTGCGCCTCCTTAATTTCCAAAGCGAAAAAATACCAGCCACAAACGACAGTTTGGGGGACTGTAAAATGTCAAAATTTTCAAGCTCGCTCGCTTCGCTCGCTCGCATTTAATCATTATGCCATTCTCCTGGTGTTGCTGCTAGTAATTGCCAGTAGTTTTCGCCCGGTGCGCCCCCTTAATTTCCAAAGCGAAAAAATACAGCCACAAAGGACAGTTTTTGGGACTGTAAAATATCAAAATTTTCAAGCTCACTCGCTTCGCTCGCTCGCATTTAATCGTTATGCCATTCTCCTGATGTTACTGCCAGTAATTGCCGGCAGTTGCGCCCGGTGTGTCACCCCCCCCCTTGATTTCCAAAGCGAAAAAATACAGCCACAAACGACAGTTTGGGGACTGTAAAATGCCAAAATGTTCAAACTCGCTCCCTTTCATTTAATCGTTATGCCATTCTCCTGATGTTGCATGCTGCCAGTAATTGCCAGCAGTTGTGCCCGGTGCGGCCCCCCTTTAATTTCCAAAGCGAAAAATATAGCCACAAACGACAGTTTTGGGACTGTAAAAAGTCAAAATTTTCAAGCTCACTCGTTTCGCCCGCTCGTATTCAATCGTTATGCCATTCCCCTGATGTTGCTGCCAGTAACTGCCAGTAGTTGCACCCGGTGCACCCCCTTAATTTCCAAAGCGAAAAAATACAGCCAAAAGCGGCAGTTTTGGGACTGTAAAATGTCAAAATTTTCAAGCTCGCTCGCTTCACTCGCTCGCATTTAATTGTTACGCCATTCTCCTGATGTTGCTGCCAGTAATTGCCAGCAGTTGCACCCGGTGCGCCCCCCTTAATTTCCAAAGCAAAAAAATACAGCCACAAAGGACAGTTTTTGGACTGTAAAATGTCAAAATTTTCAAGCTCGCTCGCTTCGCTCGCTTGCATTTAATCGCTATACAATTCTCCTGATTGCAACTGATTGACAAATTGCCCTACATCGACGTGAATAAGCACTGAATTGATCAGTGTTTTTTAGTAGTAGCCATGATAAAAAATCATGGGCGTACATACTCGAGCAGGATTCGAACCTACGACCTCCTGATCACCGGACAGGCGTCATCTCCACTAGACCACCGAGCTTTCGCCCGACAGCTAGTGTTGGTTCTAATCCTTATATAGCATGCAGCGGGTACTGCTTTGTTATTCAAATTCATGAATTTCTTCCGTCGAGATGTTTTCATTGCAACTGATTGACAAATTGCCCTACATCGACGTGAATAAGCACTGAATTGATCAGTGGTTTTTAGTAGTAGCCATGATAAAAAATCATGGGCGTACATACTCGAGCAGGATTCGAACCTACGACCTCCTGATCACCGGACAGGCGTCATCTCCACTAGACCACCGAGCTTTCGCCCGACAGCTAGTGTTGGTTCTAATCCTTATATAGCATGCAGCGGGTACTGCTTTGTTATTCAAATTCATGAATTTCATGAATACTCGAGCAGGATTCGAACCTACGACCTCCTGATCACCGGACAGGCGTCATCTCCACTAGACCACCGAGCTTTCGCCCGACAGCTAGTATGTACGAGTATGTACGCCCATAATTTTTTATCATGGCTACTACTAAAAAACACTGATCAATTCAGTGCTTATTCACGTCGATGTAGGGCAATTTGTCAATCAGTTGCAATGAAAACATCTCGACGGAAGAAATTCATGAATTTGAATAACAAAGCAGTACCCGCTGCATGCTATATAAGGATTAGAACCAACACTAGCTGTCGGGCGAAAGCTCGGTGGTCTAGTGGAGATGACGCCTGTCCGGTGATCAGGAGGTCGTAGGTTCGAATCCTGCTCGAGTATGTACGCCCATGATTTTTTATCATGGCTACTACTAAAAAACCACTGATCAATTCAGTGCTTATTCACGTCGATGTAGGGCAATTTGTCAATCAGTTGCAATGAAAACATCTCGACGGAAGAAATTCATGAATTTGAATTCTCCTGATGTTGCTGCCAGTGATTGACAACAGTTGCGCCCGGTGCGGCCCCCCTTGATTTCCAAAGCGAAGAAGTATAGCTACAAACGGCAGTTTTTAGCATGTAAAAGCATTATGTCAAAATTTTCAAGCTCGCTCGCTCCGCTCGCTCGCATTTAATCGCTATGCCATTCTCCTGATGCTGCTGCCAGTGATTGACAGCAGTTGCGCATGGTGTGCCCCCCCCCTTAATTTCCAAAGCGAAGAATATAGCTACAAACGGCAGTTTTGGGACTGTAAAATGTCAAAATTTTCAATGTAAAAAGATTTCACCGTGGGAGGGAGAAACCCCCCTACCATACCCTCCCCCCCCCCTCGCTTGCTTCGCTCCCTCACGATCTCATAACCGCTCCCCCAAGATCAAATCCTGTCTACGCCGGTGATAGGCCCCACTATTTAGTAGGCTTTCGCAGTGATGTCGCACAGGCGGAGCAAGAGCTGAAATACCACGATTTAGTCATTCAATAATATATTGTGAATATTTCATTTTCTATTGGTTTTTTAAAGAAAAAACAAACAAAAATTTCACCAAAAGTGTGCAGCAGATCGCTGAATTTCAGGTCTGAAAATGCAAAATCTTCCTCGTGTGGGAGAGGAACCCCCCCCCCATACACACCCTCCCCCCGTTAACCCGGTCGCTCCGCTCTCTCTCACAGATATTTCAAAAACAAAAAATGTCTTCATACTTTTAAGGTCTGATTTTCCGCCGCAAGTCATCTGACAAGCAAAAAAAAGCAACAACAAGAACAAAAAGTCTTCATATTTTTGCTGCCACTTTCCTCCCACTTTATATTTCATGCAAAAGAGTGGGACATCCGATCCCTGTAAAGTGTGCGTGTGGGGGGGGGGGGGGGAGAAGCTTCTCTCTCCCCCCCCCCCCCCCCCAAGGCTGCGCCGGTCCGGTTATGGGCTTGTAAGCGTGGTGATGGTGACCATCCCCCCCCCCCCCCACTCCTCAGTACGGATTTACGCCGTTGGGTTTGAGCTCTGCTTTAAGTAGGCTCCGTTACAGCCACGTCGTCGTTTCTGTCACTTATGTCACACACACACACACATAAAATCAATCACACATTTTGTTAAATATAACTATGTATCATCCAGTCATTTATAGACAGGAGATATCGTTGACTGAAGCAGCCTGATTCGGTAATGCGATACTCCGATACAGAAAATGTAAGGTTTAGGTTGTATTTATGCAAAAATGACGCCTTGCTCGAGCAAATTTAGGCAAAGGAAAGGAACATACAAAACTAACTACAAACATAGCACTTCCATATACGCTGCTGAATACTAGTAAGCACGAAGGACCGCTCTGTACATCCATATAATGATAAAATATGGGGTAAATGATAATCATAATTCTCATACTCTAACAATGCACACACAAACACACACACATACGCACACACGCACACACACATACACACACACAAAGGAAATTGAACATGTTCTTTTTACATCGTTTCCATTGATTACTGATTGTATCTCATGCTGAGTTTATTAATGCGGTCAGCATATTTTACAAAACAATTCAGTTACATATTAGTCCAGTAATGTACACTCCTTTCTAGCTCATCCCTTATGGAACAAACACAGTGTTACCACACTGTGTTAACATAGTTAACTATGTGTAAAGTGTATGACTATAGTGTGTTCACAGTGTTGTCACAGTGTGAAATTGCAAACTATGTGGTTCATCACATACAACTCACATAGTCATTCACATTTACCGCCAGACCGCAGCTTACCACATAATGTTCACAGTGTGTCATATGCTGCAGTATGTGATGACCTCTGTAAGTGGCTTCACATCAACAAAAAACAACGAACGAAAACAGAAAAACTGACCAGAAATGAATATCATTTATTAGTGGAAAACTGAGCAAAGAAAATGAGACCAGTACAAAATAGTATTACAGTATGTCCAAAAAAAAAAAGTTACACTCAGATTTTCGCATTGATAACACCCAATATGATTAAATTGTCTAAATGCTACTTCAGGGTCTTAAAATACAACATTTTAGCTCTATTTTGCAGAAATCCCCATTCGATTTGGTTTAGCGGTCACAGAGAAATGTGGATTGTTGTAAAACATGTCATGAGTCTGATTCTTCCAAGTTTAGCACTTCGATGATCTTGTGTGTGAATACAATAGACAGAACTTGGAGGGAAGAGATTCCCAACATCCTCTACAAAATTCCTCATTTCTCTTTGACCACTGAAGCAAATCGAATGGGGTTTTCTGTAAGATGTGGGCAATGAGTTATAGTTTCATAGCCTGAATTTGTATTTAGATTGATTCAATGTTTTTAAAGATATCATTGCGGAGGGTCCCGTTGTATTTTTTTTTTTTTTTTGGGGGGGGGGGGGGGACATACGTTATGATCATGGAGCCATATACTTGTCATAATTTAGATGCATGAACACTGTAACTGGAATAATAGAATTACCGCTGTCTTTTACTTAACATAAGAGTTTGCAAATTTCAGTCTACTAGTTACACCAAAATACAAATAACATTAAATCGAATACATTACATCATAATTTATACAAAACTGTGTGAAACTGTCTCGTTGATGCACTCGTAAACAGGGAAGCAAATCACAACCAAGAGACATCTAACAGAGGAAAATACATGTAGACTTATTAAAATGTTTGAAATCATGTTAAGTGTTTATTACAACATCACTGAACAAAAGAAAATAGCCACAGTATCGCTTTAAGTCAATCTTAAATGACTGCCTCGTACTGAATACATGTCAACTCTCACTACTATTAGCATGATTAATCGCTATGGTTTAGTAAAGCGGAAGGTGTGTACAAAACAAAACGAGAATGAAAGCGCATTCACCTTTCCCACGAGGGTAATTTATCGCGCCTCCATATCATAGGATAAGGGTAACACATCGATGCTTCTTCGAGATCTTGAACACCGTCAAGGTATTCAGACTGAATAGTCAGATACTTATAACCCAATAAGGTGTAGCAAAATAGTGCAGCCACATGCGCACTTGTTTAATTAGGACGACACCGGTTAATCTTCTTCATGTGAAGTGGGAATCTCGAGATTTTTTATAAGTGTTCAAGGGGGCAGAAGTAGCCCGCTAACTGCCGATCGATAAATTAATAAATCTATTGTTCCTGCATCTCACAGTGGTGTGGTGTGACGCTGTTGTGATGTGCGTTTTGAATGATGGGATATAAAATCTCGAGATTATTTTGGTCAGCGTTCACATGGTCACCGCGGGCAAATTAACGCGCTAATTTACAAAATAAGCGCAAGATTTCTTTGTGTCCCTACATGCAAAAATCTCGAGATTGCGATCACGATGCAAATCTCGAAATTTGCATCCCACTAATTTGTATACGTGTGAATCCTACTATTGTTGCAAATAAAAACACAAACCAAACCAAACAACATGAGCACTGCACATGCTCATGATTATACACATGCACAGACATACCGAGTATTCAGTGTTTTTGAGTGGTAGCCATGGTGGAAAAAAAAATCATGGGCAAATAAAACAACAGGACGATGGTATCATGAATATGAAAATGCTGCATGACCGGCTTCCATAGTAAGCGATCAGGCCTCCCACTGTCTATCAGGGGCAAGCTTGGTGGTCTAGTGGACGCCTATCTACAGCAACCAGGTGATCGTGATGTGGGTTCGAATCCCACCCGAATATGTTATACCCATCAAGTTTTAATCATGGCTACAGCGAAAAAATACTAAATAATACCGACCATTAATATTATTGAGTGCATATCTGTAACTTGTTTTTAGGCAGATTGAAGATTTCCTTCAGAATGGTCTCATATTCAAGTAATGTGCAGTTTAAGGCCCCGTCACTGTACAGGCATGCTAATCTGGAAACATTAAACTGCACATTACTTGAATACTGGGTATGAGACCATTCTGAAGCAAATAATTTTCACACAACAATAGATATATAATGTACTCCAGCATTCCCACTGATTCCCACTGATCAGTTACTAGCCATCCCCTTTAAGTGCTAAAGGACGATTCTGTTCTACAGCAGGCCCGCTTTAAAGTGGTGTACCGCCATAGGCAGCGAATGAAGATTGAATGAATCGAAAAGACATAATATCTTTCTATCGGTTCCTTTAAGGTTAGTTTTCATTGTCATTCAACACTGAAGAGATGTATGGTTGTCAGACAATGCTCATAAAACTTTTTTTTTTTCTCCCAATGACAGAGCGGCATTTGAAAACCATAACAGTGTCTCTATCACACGATCCAGTTTCGAATCTCTCCCTGTAGCGAAATACTAGTCCATTACTAATCACAACAGTTCGGGGCAACGTCACGTTCAATCTTCGAGAAAATTCCCGGATTCTGTCTCAGTTTTGCCTAACGGGTGTTGGCAACAAGAATCTGTATCCTTTGGCAATCTCTATAAAAAAAAAAAAGGAGCCCATCCATTCACTCACCACTCACTGTTGCAGAAGCGGAGACCAATACATTTTTCCTCATGAGAGTGGACTGGACATAAAATATTGTTTTTCTACCCCTTTATCTAATTAGTCATGAACATTCATTACAGAGAAGTTTTGTAGATCCTCTCTATGTTTGATGTCTCCCAGCCAGGAACAATTATCTTGAGACTTCCCTGCCCATACAGAGGAAAAGACATCTGAACTATACTAATTGTATTGCGCGAGATATTTTGCATAAATCACCCAACATGCAATGACATGGCAAAACTGATGATTGACAAAAATATTTGGCAAGGCAGTCTGGTACATTTGTCAGAGAGGGATTTTCAGGCTCATAGCTCTAAAACGATTCCACATCCCTATACAATGAAAAAAAAAAAAAGAAGAAACGGATCAGTAGAAATTAGTTAAGGCGAAATTCAAGTCCAGATAAAAGTTAGTCAGAAAATGAATGGTTGGATTTTTAAACACACCAGTAAAATTTGAAGAAAATCGGATAAAAAATGAGGAAGTTTTGAGATTGTGAATGAAGTAACGCTACTTTTTGGGAAATACTTTTTGATCAGTTGATATGAATAAATGAGTGAAATGAAAATGTCACCACCTCACAACTTTGATCATGTACAAGATATGAATGAAAATTCAAAATGTTCTGCTACGAAAATGTAAATAATTATAATATTATTCATGCCTGCATAACTTCGGTGTAATGATTAGTTTGATGTACATTAAGATTTGAGACTGAGGTATATAAATGAATGTGAACACAAAAAAGGGGGATTTCAAGATTTTGTATACAAACTATACTATATAAAATAATATACTTCCTTCATTCATATTCGATTTTGATCACATTTTCAGTGTTGTGCTTCTAAACTTTTACTCTTTCCTATCCGACTAACTTTCAACAGGTCTGGAATTCCCCCTTAATTGTATGCCCCTCGGCATTCTCCTATACAACCCGCAAAATCGCTCTCGCAAAGTTCAGGTTCTGCTGCAGGTGCATGTAAGGTCCCTCGCCAGTCCTGTCCTCGCTTTCCAGACAAGGAGCTCCAGGAGCCTGAATAGAGTAATGTGTAATGATGTGTACCAATGACTTGATTCTTGTCACCTGACCCAGCCTCCCCCGCATCAGCCACGTGATTTTTTGATACCAAACTACCAGCAATTACGGCATGGCATCGATAACTAGGTTTCAGTTTCCTAAGCTTCCATGGTTATGCAAGAAAAAAGAATCTGCGGTTTTATTAAAAAGATATAAATGAAACATAATCCGTGTGTGTGTGTGTGTGTGTGTGTGTGTGTGTGTGTGTACTCGTTTAGTAATCTATAGAACTCTTTGAAAGTAAAGGAGTCGAAGATTACTTTTCGTATGTACACTGGAAAAACTACTTCAGCTTGACAAAACATGTTTTCTTAATTGAAGAAAATCTATAGTCATATTAATGACAAGATAATAATGATGTTCCATTTCATTTGTTCAGACATTCAATGTCCTCATCATTCAGTGGAACGCAGTACATACGTACCACGACAGTTGAGTCCAAAAGAAATAGATAGGAATGGAAATGAAAATAAAGATGATATAAGATGACTAAATATTTAAGTCTCCATAGATTACTTGAATGCGAATGAAAAGAATAAACAAACAGGATATACATGTTTCATTTGAATTAGACATTACAATAGAGTCTTAAATTATAAAATGTAAAGTTTCCCATGTTTTCAGAATAGATGTATGATACTACCACAATCCCACACACACACACACACACACACACACACACGCACACACGCACACACACACACACACACACACATGCACCAGATTTTGTCTCACAAAGACCTGTACATAAATTCTCTTACTGGTATTCCTTTATTTCGTATAATGAAATAAGATTTATCATATTCTGCGTCTCAAATTATTGCAGATTTCTCCTGATTTATCAACCTTGACATTTTCATGTATCGTAGCAATAACTATTAAAGACCACGAATAAACCAGGGGGAGAGTAATGTGAAGTCATGTAATTTGTATATCATGCATGGGTGTGATCAATATTACTGTCTTGCGAAAAAACCCACACCAAACAAACATTGAAACAGTTACCATATTTGATGTCCGAAGGATGTAAACCTTGTGGGGTTCTGACTGCTTGGTTCTATTCATGTACATGTATAATACTTGACGTGAACAGCGAGTGAATTCCGCTTTTAATCTGTTAAAGGATTTGCCACTTAAAAACGTAATAGCGTCAGTTACGACTATCTGCATTGAAGTAGAATTTGAAAGTTGAACTAAAATGCATCATGGTTGTGTGACTATGTGTCTTCTTATGCCTGCAAAAAGTCTATCGAAGACTGATTTTGCATGATAGTAATAAAAAAAAGTGCATTATGCCATCAGGCTATCATAATGACTGATTGTTTGAATCAGTGAACACTTTATTATTAGAACAATGATAACAAGGAAAAGTAGAAATTACGCGGTGCGTAATATATGTCCCCGCCGGAAGTAGCATTTTGTAGCAAAATGTACAATATAGGTCAAAAATCAAGGTCAAAGGTCAAAGAAGTCAAAGGTCAAAATTCTGTGTAGAAGTTTTTGAAGCCCTCACCTAGTGCCATCACATAAAGCAAATTGAATCGAAATCGGGTTAGAAACGGCGAAGGAGTAGCATTTTGTAGCAAAATGTACAATATAGGTAAAAAATCAAGGTCAAAGGTCAAAATTCTGTGTAGAAGTTTTGAAGCCCTCACCTAGTGCCATCACATAAAGCAAACGGAATCGAAATTGGGTTAGAAATGGAGAAGGAGTAGCATTTTGTAGCAAAATGTACAATATAGGTCAAAGGTCAAGGTCAAAGGTCACAACTGAAATTCTGTATAGAAGTTTCAAAGCTCCCATGTAGTGCTATCATATAAAGCAAACAGAATCAAAATTGGCTCATAAATGACAGAGAAGTAGCAAATTGAAGATTTTGATCACACACGGACGCACACACGGACGCACGGACGCACGGACGCACGGACACACGGACACACACACGTACGGAGCCCGTTTCATAGTCCCCTGCTCGAACTCGTTCGGCGGGGTCAAAAACTCGATGTTTCAAAAAAAACCCAACAACACTGGATGGCAGAACCTGTGTGAGATAAAAACGTCTTTTTCTTCTTAAATGATACATTGACGGCGTATAAGGATATGGTTTTTAAGAAAAACGATACAGACAAAATAGAAAAGAAATATAACACTAAAAGTTCATCCATGATTGAAAAATGAGAAGTAAAATTCCTCTGCTGTTTGAGAATTGTTATAATGATTTATTGTTTTAGAAATTTCTTACTCACAGTCAAAACAAGGTATGCTTAAAACAAATACTAACACCAGTGAAGGAAATTTGCAATATTCAGCAACTCATGGCGAGGAAATTGTAATAAACATTGACACAAGATTTTGCCTAGCTTGACGTATTAAACTCTGGTAAGAAGCATGTTGATTCATAGGATCAAAACCATAGCGTGTTGCCAATAAAAAGGCAATAAAGGAAAAGTTCGCACAATAAATATATAATTCAGTGAGTGCAGAAATATCAGTGTAATACTCCATGAGGTTGTGGTGAATCGGCCTGTCATTCTATTTACAGATTTAAATAGTTTGGAAAATTACATGTGCCGTCCCCTACAGATGTGAAATGTACAACTATTCGTACCGTCGCAATACTTGGAAGATGTAAATAATTGTGGAACAAGATTTTCGTAATCTAGGAATTGGAAAGAGCACTTTACATAGCTCTTAGAGAAGATACGGAGTACTTGCCTTACCATTTCTAATAACCTGTCAAAGGAATCTGTATTAGGTCTATACCTTTCAGAAAATGAAGATTTGTGGATATTCCTTGAGCATTCAGTATTATCCTTTGTATACATTATTATAATCATTCAAAAAGAAATATAAACAAAGTTAATCCAATATCGATTGTAGGCCAACTGAGGATAGGGGCCTATTTAATATAAGTATCGATTCAAGATTGATCTAATAGGCCTTGCTCGGCAGTGCTTTCTGCATTTCTTCTGGTAGATGGCTGTAGTCATACAGAAATTGGCATTTGACTAGTGGAGGCGCTTTCCCTGAATAATCTACGAGGAATCGAGATAGACTAGTGTTGGCGCTGTCCTGTTTCACTCGTTCTTTGCCTCCTGGTATGTCGGTACAGAGCGTGTCGATGAAATGGCAATAGAGCTCCTTGTACAGTAGACCGTGCCCAACAACCAGAACGCGGAGAAGAGAAGAGTTTTCAACAGCGCCCTCTTCGACGAGAAGCTTCTCGCAGATGTCGTTGAACGCGTTTACTATTCTTTCCTTAGCCTGGGCACAGAAATATGTAAAACGGATAATGATATACACTTTCTCATTAAATACAAACAACAACAAAGAATGCGAAATTGAATATATCAAGACGTCATGAATTTATGACAAGTTTATACTGCAGCGAAAAAAGAAAAATCTTTTACACTACTATCTACTTTTACGATGAATTTGACAACAATGAGAGTAATGTTAGCCATTGTCAATTAGATAAGTCTAAGAAAGATTTTCAGTCATTCCATTGGTGGCACTGGGCCTTGTAGAGAATCAATAGTATTGCCAAGCGTTAGATCTGCGACGCAAACGGTGAGACAACGCTGTTAGGTAAAAAAAAAAGAAAAAAAAAAAGAAATGGTGTTCTGCACTTGCGCGATACAGCTGTCTCCTTTGTCCAACCCGGGTGGAGGGTTAAGGGATAAAAACGCAAGATTTACTGGTTTTTGCATCGTGGTCCGCGTATATTGACTTTATAGGTCACATTTACACACATTACATTAACAAACAAACAAATACAAATACAAAAACACACAAGAAAAAAAAAAACACAAAACTTTAAGTGACAACAAACTCATCCGGATGCAAGCCAGCAATTTAAAGTTAAACAATAACCAGAAGGTGACTCCAAGTATACTTCAGTGTGCGTACGAGTTGCATTATGGCATATAAAAGCTTTGTTTGTATGTTTGTTTTGCTTACCCCTAACACTCACTTTAGGTGTGTGTGAAGCGAACTACAACGAGTAAGAATAAATAAAAACAATAATGATAATAGTAAAAACATGTCTCCCTCTTGATACGTCTTGATCCAGATGTGTAAACGAGTGTAACCAGCAATGCGTGGGTAAACAAATTAAACGAATAACAGTGCTTAAACTGAAGAGACTACACTAAGTTTCCCATCATGCAATGTGCTGAGAGATATACAGGAAAAAAAAAGAAGAAAAAAAATTATAAAGAAAGTAAGTGACACACATAAAGAAGCTTAAAGAAATAGAGCAAGACAGTATAGTCTAGACAGTGAGAGAAATAGAGAGAGAGAGAGAGAGAGAGAGAGAGATGGAGAGGGAGAGAGAGAGAAAGGGGAGAGAAGGAGAAAAGAGGAGATGGGATTTAGAAGAAGGCAAACTTGGGGGGGGGGGGAGAAAAAGAGCTGAAGGGTGAGGGAGATGAAGAGCACTGATTTACCGCTGGAAAGGATTCCCCGCCCTCTGGCTCGTGGCTCCGAAAGGAAAGACCTCGCTCCTTTAACCACGCCCTGTAGTCTGATATGTGCATTCCTTCTCGATCACCGAAATGCTGCATTGAGAAACAAAGACGTTTATACCAAAGGATGTCTTGCTTTACCTGAATTATACTACGTGTGTTCTCTTAGAAAAATTGAGCAGAACTTTACCTCTGTTTGGGGAAACAAAATCTGTTGTAAAAAAGGCATTTTAGTGCATGCTGATGTTCCGTCGTATTGAAGTTACAAGGTATTCATTTTACTTATTTGTTTTACTGTACTGCTTTGCTTTTCCGAATTTTCATTATACGACGAGGCAACTTCCACATATATTACGCGGAACTATCTCTGGCTATTCTTTACAGAGCTATCATATATTAGCAAGTGACTTGCTAAGAATGCATCGCATTATTCAGACTAAAAGACACGGTTTCGTGAAAACTCATAATGAATGAATGGAATTGCAACTGAATACGATAAAGTTTATCGAGGCACATAATGGGCCCTTCAGGCCAACTGACAGACTGTGTGCATGTGAAGGCTGAACCATGCAGGTTTCTCCTGAGTGGTCATGGTGATAAGTGCAATCATGAAATTTGGTGGTCGTCATGTCTAAAGACACTGTAGAATCTCTCTTTAAAGGGGAAATCCAGCCCAAATATAACATGTATAAGTAAGTATAATAAAACAGAGTAAAATCTTACGAGTTCAACGGTAACAAATTGACTGAAATTGGATGAAAAATAAGGAAGTTATGATATTTTGAAGTTTTGCTAATTTCTGCAAAACAGTTCTTGTACAGTGAATATGAATATGCAAATGAGTGAACTAACCCTGTCATACCCTCACATTTTTTTTTTTTTTACATTGATCGTGTACAAAAAAAAAAAAACCCGACCAAAATCAATATGTTTCTGTCATTAAAATCTGAAACATGGCATTATTACTGGTTGAAAAACTTCAGAATAGTGATTAGTTAGATATACGAAGATTTGAGCCTAAGGCATGATTCCGTTTGAATGAAAAACTGGAAATTTCAAAATTGTATGTTCAAACTGTGTGATAAGTTATGAGGGAATGACATGCTCACTTTGCCATTTGCATAATCATATATCATTGACTGTTCAAGAACTGTCCCCCCCCCCCAAAAAAAAAAAAAATAGCAAAACTTCAAAATGTCATAACTTTCTTATTTTCCATCCGATTTCGATCAAATTTATACTGTTGAACTCGTAATATGTTACTCTTTCTTATCAGACTTATATTTTGACTGGATTCTCCTTTACATCTTTGCCGATAACACACACTCTCTCTCTCTTACAATGACTATATTTATTCACTGCTTTGGTCTACCTACCCGTTCTCTCAATTTGACTTCCTTGATTATCTCGCGAGGGGGCGTCGTCAAACTTTTCAGAATAGCTTCGGCAGTCTGCATAGGGAAAGAAAGTAGCATCCTTCTTGAAGGGGCATTCCAGACAATTTTTATAATTTCTCATCTTGTAGTACATAAACAGCAGCTCTATGTATAGATCTGTGAAATTTATTGTTGTCCGTGAGCAGAGAAACCAATACTTTAAAAAAATCTTAAGCAAATTACACTGACCAGTGTTCAGAAATCTAGTAGTGTAATTCCATTACAATACCACTTGCTTAACATGTTCACCTGTGTGAAATCTATGCATACCCTCTTCTTTTGTTCTGCTTCCTTGAGCCTCAACTCATGCATTCTTGTAGTGAGGCTGCCATGTCATCATCCTTGTTCATTGAAATTTGTTTTAAAGTTTGAAAACGTTCTTATTCCTCACCCCAATCACTATAAATTCCGAAACTCTGTACTCAATATAACTAATTTATAGTTGTTCAAATATAAAAGTCTGAAAATTATCTGGAAGTCTCCTTTGGTGGAAACTCATTGTGACGTCTGATAACCTTCAGTGACTCTATCATAACGTCTCTCATGGTCATATTCAAACAATTCATTTCATTTATTTCATTTCCAACATTTTCATACACAAAATAACACAACATCAATGCAATGTAGCAACAAAGAAATATACGTGAAGTTGACAATACTACGCATCACAGAAGCAAAGTAAACAATGAAAATTGAATTAAAACTAAAGTTGCAGGAAATGGAGGAGACATGGTAAAAAGCTAAGCTTGTATTTTGCAGTCTCCCTGTGGACAAAAAGACTAAATAACATCAAAAAGCAATTAGCTAGACATAATATAAAAGGTGCACAACACATACAGGCCTATACATACAAACAAACAAACAAACAGACGGACAAACGAACACAAACAACCTCTCTTGTAAAGAGAAAGATAGAGAGAGAAAAATAAAACACAGTAAAGGAAAAGGAGGAAAAGAGGAAATTATTATTTTGAAAGAAGAAACAGAAAGAGACAAGAGGACAGGAAAAAGGCGAAAAAGGAGAAGAGATGAAGGGTCTATACCAGCACACGCGAGGCACATGGTGCGATGGATCACCGAGGTATTATGTACATAATGTAGGAAAGGAATAGACAAAAGGAAAGAATGAGTATAACGAATATAAAAGAAAGCTCAAAATTAAGGCTAATTAAAATATAACTCATTCAACTATATCAGAATTTATGAACAACTTCGTCAGTTTAAACGTGAGTGTGTTTAAACTTGTTTCATACTATTATCGAGAGTGTTCCAAGATTTGGGGCCAGTAAAAGAAAATATAGATTTAGCAAACATAGTCCTAGTTAATGGCAAATGAAATGAGTTGGATTGCCGGGTAGGATGAAAATGAACAGATCTATTTTTAGTGAACATGGACTCAAATACAAATGGGAGAGAATCATTGGTAAGTTTGTACATGAATTGTCCTAGTTGTAAAAAATACAAATCCTTAACTTTTAAGATCTTGTTTTCATGAAATAACACATCAGTATGACTTCTCCACGATTCATTGGAAATAATACTAAGAGCTTTTTTCTGTAACAAAAGTAGTCTTTCCAAATGAGAAGAATGTGTGTTTCCCCAGGCGAGTATACCATAATTGAAATAAGGTAAAATCAGAGATGAATATAACATTAAAAGAACATTTATGGGTAAACAAAATTTAACTTTATTTATAACACCTATATTTCTTGAAATAATATATAACACCTATATTTCTTGAAACAATAATTGTTTGGTCACGCTATTTCGAACCCTCTTTGTAAAGCATAAGACATGCTGCCATGCTATACTTCAGTTGGTGTTTTTGTTTGTGTGTGACATGTTACATTCTCTAAATGGAACAAAAATTTGGATCTCATCCTATAAGCATCAGTACAAACCATTTCAAATGATATCCATGTATTATGTTGCTTTAATACATTCTAAACAGGTATTGTGAAAACAAATTTAATTCAATTAATATTGCTGAAATTTTCAGTGTAAGGAAAGTATTATAGGTCTTCAAGTTTCATCTACTAAATTGATTTACTTTAAACTGTGAAAATCATAAAGGTGTCCAGAATTGGTCTCTGCCTGGTGCCAATACATGCATTTGCTTTCAATCCTCTCATAAGTAAAAGAAAAAAAAAAAGAGAAAAAACTCACCTGCTGTGCTCGCGTGAGATCACTCACAAAGACATAGTCAAACACCTCGTTTGACATACGTTTGGCCAGATACTGCGCCTGAAGCTCGCCCTCTTCCGACAGCGGAGAGTCAGTTTGGCCTGGTTCACAGGAAGAAACATAACACAAGCGCATGAATTTTCTAAGATTCATTATAGGCATCTTGTTTTTAGAAAGATGGGGTGTAGATTATGTCTGTATTGTAGTCTTTACTTTAAAGGGTAAAAAGATGGGGTGCAGATTATGAAGTTTGTATTGTAGTCTTTACTATATAGAATAAAGGGGAAATTTGTCACTCTATTTACAGAATGTATTGTTGATCATTGAACATTTTGTAACAATTGAATACACACATAATAATCAGATATATTTTTTTTTCCAAAGGAGGGAGATAGAAGTAGATAATTATTTGAACAAACTGAATGCTTGTTTGATACTGAAACATCTACCTATAATTATAGTGACTGTCATTAAAACAGACATACTTGCTTGTTTGCGATTGAGCATGGCTGTCCCCTTGAGAAAGGTTTGTTAAAATTGCCATGTCATTTATACTTGAGAAATCTGTTGATGAGTCTTGAGGTATTATTGAATGGAAAGTTGAAACGAATAAAGAGCGGTCAATAGCTGTAAATTACACAACAACAAAAGAATAACATGCACGACAATAACACACAAGTTGTGATGCGTCAATGTCCTCAGAATAAAATAATGGTAACAATAACGGAGGCGTACTACTACTACTACTACTACGACGACGACGACGACGACGATTCTGATGATGATAATGGAAACGGCCAAGTTCAGAGATAAAAAATGAATGAATTTGATTAGAGGGGAGGGGGAAAGCACAGACAGGGTCAAGCAATGACAAGTGAATGAAACAACAAACATCAAGGACAAAGGAGGCTGTTCATACTTGCATATGCTTATATATATTAGGAAAGTACTTTACTTACCCTGAACAAGTTTTCCTTTGTTGAATACGCTCTCGCCGCTGCAGGTAAAGAGTAGCAATAATGAAAGATTAAAGAATGGTGGGAAATTGATGTGCCCCATCAAACATGACGTCAGAAAATCATGCCTAAGAATTCAGTGTCGGTATCTCACCACTGCATGTCCCTTTGATTGACTGCAAGAATGTACACTAAATTACAACCCTTATGTAGACTGGCAGTGCGTTTACACCCATCATGCTATACTGTAATCATGTTAGAAGTACAATATAGATGTTCAGTATACATACAACTATTGGAAAACTAATCTACCTGGAAATCTACCTTCAGATTAAGATATGTTTTATGGAAAATAGCGGGGCAATTTTGTTCTAGTGTATTTTGTGTGTGCGGGTTTGTATGTTTGTTTGTTTGTTTGTTTGTTTTTGTATTGCGAAAGTACAATATGCTTTGAATATGCTATGTATTTAAAGCATGATAGACATTGGTCTCATCACCTTCTATCAATTCTATTTGTATCACCTTCACAAAATAGAATAAACCGAAGAAACGTCATTCAAACATTAGGCCACAATGGTCCCATTATAATACTTTTATGGTTTGTATTTAACACGTTCCATCATAGTCAGTACTCGGCCCAAATTGCAGTATTTTAACCGATTTGGGGGGAAAAAAATCAGTGCTGTTCATGTATAGGTTGAAGTTTAATTATAGCTTGCCGTCCTCTCCCATGGACTTTCTCTGTGTAACAGTGGAGAGGCATGATGCATTACCTTGAATAGGACATAGATTATGGAGACCCCGTATCTGAGGATCACAACCCATGTAGGCCTACTTAAGAGGTCCCACTCCTTTTGGGTGCGAATTCATTGAAATGCACTGTACCACAAACACAGTGGGAAATCTGTGAATGATACTAATCACTTTGGCCGTGTCTAAAAGCAAATGCGTTTGTTGCTAGCGAAAGGTGAGCAGCAGTGATTCAGCAAATCGGTCCTAATCAAGTCGGCAAAATGTGCCACACGAGTGAATGACTGGACAGAGGTATATCCACCAGCACAAATTATTAGAAAATACTGCCACGCGCTGAGAAAACGGTGTCCTGGATTCTGATACAGGTAGTATGCATGCACCATACTATTGAGTCAGATTGTCGCCTTCCCAAAAAGTGATTTATTTCACTTGAAACTTAAAACTTGATAATTTGCCTTTAAAGTTACTGATAAGTTTATGAGTTTGTTATTGAATCGTGCGTACGTACAAAGTGCAATAAACGGTCGTTCACCCGCCATATGTTTATATTTACTTATCTTTCATATTTTGAGTGCATGTATTTGAAATCCAGGACATTAAGTACACACTCAATACACATTGCAAATATAATTTTATTCACTGTAACTTTACATAGATATAATATGTTCCAAACGTGCTGCACAGTTGACTAAAATACACGTAAACAACATATCGTGCTGTGATGTAAACCATTGGAAAAATGCCAACTTGACGGAACATGCGCATTCAGAACTTGCATTTTAACAACGACTGAAAGGTATACTAATGATTATGTGTGTTTGTTTTGTTTGAATCTGTTTATTTAAGAAACAGCATATATATTTACACACGTGTTAAAATACAAAGTATACAATAATCAATGGCGTGTGGGAAGAAATCATGAATCACAACAATAACAACACACCAAACAGTATCATCAGAACATATCCCATTTCAGATCTTTTGGTAAAATTGATCTGCAATATTGGAGTCAAATTGCTGTTGATTGAACGCTCATTCTTGTCGACAAAGGAATAGTTTATTCATGTAAATTGTATGTAGCTATATCGGAACTCTCAGAGTAAAATAATGGAACAATAATCATGTTTATGAAAATTCGTTTTAATCGCTTTGCAAATTGGTTATAGAAATGCAGTGCAAGTTGATAACAGTATACCCAGAGACACACACAAAAAAAAAAAATCACAGTGCATAGCATTGCATAATTTCTTAGTATAAGTGTCTTTAGCCACAGAATATTTGCAGGAGGGAGTGTTAAGTGTAGGAAAGATTACCACAGCGAAGATAATACATTTGGCATTCATGTGCCTCACACAATCATAATCATCTTTACTACGTATGTGCATAATACAGTATTAACTAAGAGATCGTGACGAAAAATCACGTGGCTTGGTGAAATGATAGAGATAACGTGGATATAGCTGGAGCACGATACTTACTGTCGGGCAAAGGTGATCTCGAATTGTACCATTTTGCTTTTGGTGAACAGCGAGGTGGTCTTGGTACTCTTTCTCCGCGGTCCTCCGTGAAGCTGCTCAGTAACGTTTAGGTGCAATCCCTGAAGGCGCCTGTAGAAGGTCTGGAAAACAGACGCGCTATACATTCGCTGGACAAAATTAATGAAAAGGACGAACTATATGTCTGTACGTAGAGCCTTTTCTAGATCTTTATTTGCTCTACTACCTGCATGAAATTCACCGTTTTAGTCATGCGTGACGGTTTCTCATTATCTGTCTTTCATTCTACTTACACTCTGATCTGACTTGAGTCTCACCCCTGCGAAAAGTGAGGGTACGTGTTGAAACTAGGCGGCAGAAAACGTGGCAGCAATACTATCCTGGCGTTTGATGAGGGTTAGAAAGAAATGAAAGAAAACAATAAGCTGGTACCAGCTTACAGGGAGATCTGATAAGAACGCTGCACGCTGTCTGTTTCTGTGTACGTGTGTGCATGGTTATGTGCGTGCGTGATCGTGGTGATGCGCGTGTTTGTGTATTATCTCTGCCTCCCTATAGCTGTTCATGATGTTTATACTTCCGGTTTATGTATCTTTCTCTATCCCTGTTACTGACATCTTTGAATGGATGACGTGCGTCCGTTGACTTCCGCATTGACGATATCATCGTCTTCGTTGTCATTATCGTTGTTTAATTCTGCAGTTATTTGTTTTCTTTAGATAGAGGCCCACCGATGATTATGGTCTCCAATATTACGACTTCGTATGCATGCATGTGTGAGGGGTGTGCATGATTGTAATAAAAATGATATTGATGATGATGATGATGATAATGATGATGATGATGATAATGATAATGATAATGATAATGATAATGGTAATAATGATAATGTTATTATTATTATTATTATTATTATTATTATTATTATTATTATTATTATTATTATTATTGTTATCATCATCATCATCCTCATCACCATGATTATTTTTATGAATAATCTATATTGCGTCAAATCCACTCTGATGTAGAGTGCTCAAGGTGCAAAATGTGGATTGAGTGAAAGCAGCAACATTAATAGAAGACATCAGTGAAAGTTTGAGGAAAATCAGACAATAGATGCAAAAGTTATGAATTTGTAAAGTTTTGGTGTTGGAACTGCTGGTTGAGGAGACTACTGGAGGTTATGACATTTGAGTGGACAACAATATAAAGAAAATATAAAGGGAATTCTTCAGAATTCATTTTTAATGAAAATTACACATTCCATCAACTTGATACCGACAACTGTCAAGGGCAGTAATTATTCCCCCTGCCTACTGAAAGCGGTTAATCAAATGCTCTTTTATTATGCTAGAAAAATGAAATCATGTTTAATTTTCTTTATATTTTCTTTATAACTTTGTCCACACACGATGCCATAAGCTCAAGTAGTCTCCTTATCCAGCGGTTTCCACACCAAAACTTTAAAAATTCATAACTTTTGCATCGATCGTCCGATTTTTCTCAAACTTTCACCGATGTGTTCTACTAATGTTGCTGCTTTCACTCAATTCACATTTCTCTTTGGGTTTTGGTTTCCTTTAAAGACTGAATTTTAAGATAACGGTACAAGACTGACAGCAAAATCATTCCAGGATATTAGTAATCAGTATTTTGCTATAGGTACAGCGCTCACATGTAGAAAGATGATAACTTTTTAATTCATTCTGATTAACCATTTTACTTGTTTATACCCCAATTAGTCCTGATTAATGGCTACACATTAATTATGGTATTTTTGTGTGTCCTGGAAGTACCTAAAAAATGTTAGATAAAATCTTAACATGAATTCTTTTCCCCTCGTGTATCACTAAAACCAGCACAAAATATATCTGTACTGGACATGTCTACGATCATTCTCTGTCTATTGTGGCTGAAATAGCACAGAACATACGTCATTTTCATGTTTATTCAGGAACCCTGGGTTCAAACCTGTTGTATTTCTCACATCAAACATACAAAATATATCCATTTTTAACGCCAGCAAGGTATAAACATATAAAGAGTTATTCATAGCCTCTCCGTTTCACTGAAGTTGTCTCGAGTTGAATATTTTATCGCGACGCCACAAATACACCAGGTGACTACTCCATCGCTGCCTACGCAAAATCTTCGACAGAAAAACACCATGTGTGCCTGACAACTCCGCGATCGGTCTACATCACGCCTTTCCTCTTACCAGCTGCCTCCACGTCCACCACACCCGATTCCGACCGATCACCAACATGCCATATCCGTTGTCGCGTGGGAGGTAATTTTGAGTCCTATACGACAATCGCCAAAATAAACTCGGCAATTTCTTGATGTTGTCACTACAACATTACCAAACACTGATTGTTTTGGAATATGTATTTCCATGCGCACAACAGCACTGACATGATTGATGACACATGGATGTACATTCAATGATGGATGTCTTCTCTTTCGCAAACCTTCACTGATATTTGATGTTTTCCATTTTGTAAATCTGAATGCCGATGGCTTCTGTTGAATTCTTAATCAAGCCCCCCTCCTCCTTCAACAATGACAACGGAAACAGTTCATCATTAATTTCCCCTCTTTGTCTTGTGACAACACACATGAGTTTTGTAACGTCGCCGTTGCAAGGTTACACAACTATTGATATGTTCTCATGGTGCTTTGTCATTTTGAATTGCATGGCAGTGTGTTTTCAATGATCGGTATTAGGCCAGTTTTCGGATACATTCAAATACAAGGAGACCTTTCCTTGTGGACTTATTACTGAACAGAGAATTTACCTCGAACTGTTCCATGAAAATAATATATTGCACTGCGTATCTGTTGCCAAGTATAATGATGTACAATTATGTTATATTGGTTTGCAGGAGCGACTTTTTGCCAAACAGATTTTTAATAGACTGAAATACACCGAAACAGTCGCATTGGACTGGGTGGCGCGCGGCTTTCCGATCAAATACATTAAGTTTACATCCCTATGTATAGTTATGCTAGTCGAAGGTGACCGCTGCTGTTGAATAAATGGGTGATGCTCATTACTCTAACAAACTATCCGAAGGCTAGTTAATCCGAAAAAATTGGTGATGCTCCTTATTCCGAAGGTTCGTTATCCTGAAACAACAAATTTCCTACTAGTATATCCTAGAGGTTCGTTAATCCGAAAATGAAAAAAAGAAAAGAAAGAGAAGATGTTATTTCCAAAGGCTCGTTAATCTCAAAGTTTGTTAAAACGGAAATTAATTATTTCGCCGTATAAATGATGCTGACTTTATCATGTTGAAACACCACAAGTTGATATACATTTGCATTCCAGTTCGTTAAAATTATGCTTATACGGAATTATATATGCTGTTTTGCTTTAATACCAATTGTAATATTTTTATCGTGTAATATTTTTGTTCAGCATTTTTTTTTTCTATGTGCCAGTAACCACGAGTGATGTAGTGACTTTTCATTTATCTCTCTCAAGTTTAAATTATCAATAGATCCAATAGGAAATCAGATAATTTCTGCACGGGGATCACTCATCTTCTCGTAACGAGAGCTTTTAAATTCAATGTTATTTAAACTCCTGACACGATAAGACCATCAACATTTCCCTAATTTCTCTGGTTATGACATTGCTTTTTCTGTTTATATAGAGCATTAATAACTCTAGTTTATGCTATTTTTGCGCTCGTGCACATACGTGTGTGTGTGTGTGTGTGTGTGTGTGTGCGTACTTTGCATAAGTTGTGGTTTTTGTAGCATTGATGATTCAAGCATACTTTCATTTCATACATTGAAAGAGGCCAAACCATTAAAGATTCTTGCAATATTGAATATTCTGCCTTCGCCATTAAACTGACATATAACAGGCTCTATTTGATTATTATATTGGTCATACAACAAATTAGCAAATAATAATGCGCCCTTTATAATTTCCTTCGGCAAACTCCAGTGCGTGTTTGTCATAATTGTGTATGATAACTCGAATAAGAATATCTTGACAGGCGTTAATGCAATAACGTTCTTAGGGCTAATGAAGGCGTGAGTTTATTTTCTTGAGAACAACGACACTCAATACACAATAAAGCATACCTGACACACACGCGATATGACATACTTTTTGTCATAATGATATTATTGTCTTCAATATTGAAAGGAAAAAGGTTTTAACACTGCATAAATCATTTTATTTTATTTTGATTTTCATATTCACGTACTAGTCATCATCTCCCATTGACGAAAGAGTAACTCTGTAAGGTTCAATTCAAAGATATCCCTTTAACTTGATTGTCACATTTAATCGAATCAATCATTGCAGTACACGAAAGAAAAACAGCGTTTCGCACCAGTTATCAGTTATTCATAGCTAATTCATTTGTTAGATTAAAGAAATGTCACATTCTCTGATCTCGTACATCACGATTACACGTTTAAAGTGAATAAAAAGAAAAAGAAAGCACACCTACTATTGTTATCACAGAATTTGACGTCAAATGCACACAACAAAAAGCACCCCATTTATCAATCTGGCGTAAAACCTATTTTAAGTACTGAGCAAAAATAATGTGAATGGGTTTTTCTACAGTAAATCCAGACAGGTGAGAGGAACTGACTTATTCTGTATGAAAATGAGAACTATTATTCTGTAAAGTCATGCATGAGTGAGTACATATCAAAAACAAAACGGTTACCTTTCAAAAGTCACATCTTACCTTTAGGGCTGTGTGTCACGTTGATGACAAATTTTGAATTCTATTGTGTGCTTAAGTGCAGGTGACACTTTATCTTTCATCAAAACCTCGGTTCAAAAGTTACGCCAATTTGAGTCGGGAGGATTTTTAATTTTTTTTATTTATTTATTTGTTTACTTATTTATTATTTATCTATCTATTTATTTATTTTAGCTATGTATAGAAGAACAACATCAGCACTCTCTGCAAGTGACAATGCCTATTAAAGTAACTTATCAACATAAAAGAAACGAGTTTAGTCAACTTAAAGCTTGTTAATTTCTGTACAGAATCGTCATCTTGCACTCTCTTCAATCATTGGCCTCTCTTTGAATTCATTATAGACACAATTACAGCGATGACTTTGTGTCAAATGCATTTAAAGGTTGTTGGTTCATATGAAGTGCAGTGTTTAGAGAACGCAAAACAAAAATAAGCAACATCGAACAATAACAATAACAATAAGATAGACAGAATATCTACAGTCATCTTTATTGAACAAACCATCAAATTCAGCAAAATCGAAGAAAATGTCTATGCATGTTAATTGGGAAAGTTTCGGACATACATTTTAATGAGTTCAGCTTTGTGAAAAACTTTATGATAACAATATAATGGAGGATCATGGTATTCTTGTTGTCGTAGCATTATCACATACTGATTTGTAAAGTCTAGAAGAGAAAATTCTAGAAAAAGTATAAACACTCTTGTCAAGAATTAAACCAATGAACCCCGATCATGCGGTAGAAGAGACCGTAACCCGTGTTAACATTTCGTCACAGTTCTTTCTATCTCCATTGACACAATAATAGATAATCGAATATTGGATATCGGGTTACAGTTTTTTATCCCGAAGGTTTGTTCATTCGAAACTGAAAGTTCAATATCCGAAAACGAGAAAGCGTTCTTTTGCACGCGCTCTCTATTCATTTTCGGATAAACGAACCTTCGGAATATTGACCCTTATTACATTTTCAAACTAACGAACCTTGTCTCATGTTCAGACTAAACGAATCTTTGGAATGCCGAAGCTTCTGGGGAACGCTACAAACACCTGGATTAAAGAACCCTGTATCATTTCCGGATTAACGAGCCTTCGGAATAACATTGCAATAATAGCCCATTATGAGCTAAGCTTGACACGTCATCATAAGGGCAATTCCACGGTAACTCGCGTTACAAGTAATGGGTACATTTATGGGATAATGTGCCAATAACTCTGTAACTGGTAGGATCTACAAGTTACTTTTTTCATCATGGGTTAAGTAGACATACACCAACTAAATGAATCCAAAAAGAAAAATAAAGGACAAACATGTTGGGATTCTTGAATCATTTAATTTTGGTAACTCGCGTTACACAAAAAGGACATGGTCAATTCTATAAAGACCTCTTCTTGGAAAGTCTCCTCATACTAGACAATCTTGATAAAAGTTTTCCTACCTTGAATTGATAGTGGGTTCTGACTAATGAATTAACACTATCAAAGTTGAGTAACAATGACCTGGGAAAATGTAGGTAACTCGCGTTACGGCAACTCGTGTTACATTATGTCCACTAACACAGGGTGACACAAATTGATGACATACAACTGTTCTGATGGCACTGAATCTTGTGTTGAATATTTTGAGAGAAGCTTATTTTTGTAGATCATTGTAGATAGTAAAATGAATAAATGTTAAACAAATATTTTACTAATAAACCCAACAGAAGAATGCATTTAAGAGTAATAAAAGCTTCACTCCTCATAGAGACCTTGAATATGATTGAATATATACCAAGATGATTTAGGTGTATAAGTACATTGTAATTTTCAGAGTGTAAAGATGAGCAAAGTTGAAAGTCTTTTTAAAACAAAACATGAAAGTATCAAACCCTATCTACAAGTTTACGAAAAAGCTTACAATCTTTCAAAAATTCAAATCCTATGTTTGTGAGTAGTGAAAACTAGTTCATTTCTTTGCAACTGATCGACAAATAGACCAGTTTGTAATTCCACTTTGCGCATGAGCAGAAAAAGGTCATTTGTACCAACAGGCATTTTGGTTTGTAAATTCAGTGAGATAAGCATCTGTGATGCGATGATTATTCATGCGATCCTTATCTAAATGGTGCTTGCCAGCACATCCACCTGACAGCAAGAATGGTATTTTGCAATATAAAAGGACATAAGCTGTTACTGCATTCAATACAAAACAATGACATGGATGCCTGCTAAATTATAAACTGATGGGAGTATTCTGATCCCCTGATCTAAATGCATTTTCATTCTTTTTTTGAACATGAATTCCATAAATTGTTATGTCGGGCAAGCTTATAATGCATTATGCCACTTTGAAAACAAGTGAAGTGCCGAACCAACTGAGAAAAAAGAGAGGTCATTTGTACCAATGTGTACATGAGCTACAGTGTAATAACAAACTGGCTTATTACCCTACATCGACATAAATAAGCAGTGAATTGATCAGTGTTTTAGTAGTAGCCATGATAAAAAAGTCATGGGTATACATACTCGAGCAGTATTCAAACCTAAGACCTCCTGATTCACCGGATGGGCATCATCTCCACTAGACCACCGAGCTTTCACCCGAAAGCGAGTGTTGGTTCTAATCCTTATAGCATGTAAGCGTGTACTGCGTAATTATCCAAATTCATGAAATTCTTCCGTTAAGATGTTTTCATTGGAACTGATTGACAAATTGCCCTGCATCAACGTAAATAAGCACTGAATTGATCAGTGTTTTAGTAGTAGCCATGATAAAAAATCATGGGCATACATACTCGAGCAGGATTCGAATCTAAGACCTCCTGATCTCCGGACAGGTGTCATCTTCAGTAGACCACCGAACAAGGATTAGAACCAACACTTGCTGCTTTATAGCATTCTGTAATAAAAATTCTGTATTAGGCCTACTGATGTTCTCATTCACTGCTGGATACAATGTAAATGTACACATGCAGTGAAAGCCTGGCTAGACTCTTCAATGTGGCATGTGATCAGTGGCCTTGATGCTAGTCTTATACAATCACAGTTTATTAGGCTGCCCTCCTTTGTTTCAGTCCAGCATAGTGTGTATAACACTGCATTTGATTGTTTTCACCACAATCTAGCTCAATTAAGTGTTAAAATTTGCTTATGTTGGGGGAAACTTGTATTTATAGTCGGTAACTCGCGTCACATGCCGGTAACTCGCGTTACATGGTAACTCGCGTTACACTTTTCATTGACATTTTTTAATGTGATAACAGTGTTTATTCAAGTCAACATCTTGTGTACAGTGTCAGGGTGTGATGAATTTAGAAAATTATGATTCCCAACAAATTACCTCCACTGCTTCCTCCAGAATTACAAATATTTCTTGTTTCGGTAACTCGCGTTAAATGGCTCAAAGGCTGAACTTTCATGTGGCGATTAAAATTTTTTGAAGGTGGCATAAAAATTTCCTCATTGGGGACTGAAGTAGAACCAATTTGCTTCTTTAAAATAAATTAATTGAAGTGCTAGCAGAATTTTTCTATAAAAAAAAATGTATATTAAGTTGAGCATGCATTTTAGCAATTTGGATGACTGAAAAATTGTCTTCAACATTTGTAGCTGTTTCTCGGGAAATATTTTGACCGATTGATATAATTCTTTGAGTTTCTTTAACTTCAATATATGGGTAATACATAATGAGTAATTCTTTTGCAATATGATAAACTTGAAATTTTGGTGCCATGTTCACATTCCCATGGAATTGCTCTAAACCATTATTGTGCTCGATTTAGACCCATCCATCAAACTTTGAATATTCCTTATCCCTGTTCCCGATGAATAAATTGCTCGCGTTCAAAACTAATTTTACGAAACAACAGTTCAAAAAAAGAAGGTGGTGACGATCTGCATGTTGGGTTTTACGCATTTATTTACACTGCCATACATATGGATGGTCTTGATCCGTTTTAGATTGTGGAAATTACATGATCACTATCAATAAACGAAGGGTACAATATTTTATGCCCTGTGACTATCAAAGTAAAGTCTAAACCCATGCCACCAGGTATAAAATAATCAGTGATTGTGATCGATTATGTACATCGTCAAATTTAACTCTGAAACAGTATTCTTAAACTTGCTGCTGCTAGAACGTTCTCTTCATAGCTGATATTTCCTTTGAACCATGATGTGTGACATTATAGCGGGTGTCATGTGTTATGACTCGGAATGAAACTGTCCTGAATCTGAAGATGCCATGAACAAAAATATGAATAACACTTCCAAACGCGAGTCAACTTTTGCAACGATCTTGCGATATGAAACAATTTAATCATCGCACTTTTATCCATATTCATTCAAATGATATTCTATTTTTTCTAGCATTTAATTCCCCTAACACCAGAAATACCCGATGACATTGTTCTTGAATCCAATACTGCGACATGTTGACAACACTTTCAAATACAAGGAAACTATTTCTGTTTTAAAATCTGCTTGGAGGCTTGGCATAGACGTGCGTCAAAGCTTTTAAGAAAAAAAATGTATTTACTGACAATTGTGTATACATTCCTTCATTGGAGGAAACTATTCAAAAAGAGAGCCTCCTCTATCGAAGATAAGAGTTTGATATAGAAGCACATTCCCATATTTTTCAAACTTATTTCCTGTAATCCATGATTTTATGTTATTTCATTTGCTAGTACATGTGTACATCTATACTTCCAAGGTGACAAAATGTACAAACAGAAAAATGGTGTATTCCCGTATTCCTGTATTGCCATGAAATAATGTGGCCCCATCCCACCCCACCTTCCCATTTTCCCCTCCCCCACCCTCCCCCTAAAGAATGATAGGGAGAGAGAAAACCTCACATTAAAACATTTTAAGTCATTGCGTAGATCGCTACGTAAGCATGGTAAGACTGCGCGATTGAGCAGACGACATTGTTTCCCATTCCCGTATGGACTGTATCTTGCGACCGTTGAGGACTAGACAGCGAAGACATACATCTAATTGGTCTCGTGGGTTTGATGGGATAACGCCTTGCTGACGTGCTTCTGTAATTATTTTCGTCAAATCACTGATAAGACATGAAGGAAATTCAGTGTGCAAGATGTGAACAGATTTTACGCCCATTGATTCGGTTTGTCAAGGCAAGTTGATGTCTTTCAAAGCGGCGCCTCTGAAATGTTCATCATGGAACTATCCGTTAATTGTCATGGTGGCTTGACATAACCTTACCAGCACATTAATTGACTGAAAACTCCTTCCTGTTTTGTTAATGAGTAAAGAAACACACAAGACTTTGATCGTTAGTACTGCACAGAATATGGTCAACCAGGATGAACTAATTCAACTTAGACTGAACATAATAATGAAGTTGTCCTGTATCTTGAAATAAACGCGCACGCGCGCGGGCACACACACACACACACACACACACACACACACACCTTTCCCTGTCGTTTGACTTCGACGATTGTGGTGCTACTGCTTATACGTGCACATTACATCAAAAATTTTCCTGTTATAAGTCAATTAAGTGCCGATGTTTCGAATATAATGGTACTTACTATGCACATAATCGATAATTATGTCACACGAAAACGAAAGCTCTTACAAGTGCGGAGGTGAATACCCTGACCACTAAAGTGTTTCAACGACATAATGAGACAATAAATAAGCATGTAAAATGATTTAAAGCACTAACGTTTGCTGTACGCTTGCAATCAACATTTATTAAATCTTAAGTTTAATACTCGAATATTGCACAAGACGGGGACGGAGTTATACAACAATGGTTTTGTCATGTACTTCAGAACGATATCAAAAGCAAACAAACCACAACGTCGATATTCGCATTGGGTCTAAGTTGAATGCTAACCCATGTCAGACCTGCTCTGAAGTTATCATGTTGGCGTGTAAATGTTAAACTCTGACTAGACGAGTAGATTCAAACTTGAAAAATCACATATCACTTCGCAAGTGCCGAAATGAGTCTCGGATTTCGTTTGTGTGTTTTTGGTTTTGGTTTTGTTGTGTTTTTTTTTAAATACAGAAAATTTCCCCGTGGTTAGGTATTATGATAATAATAATAATAATATGACGCAAAGTACTAGAAAATAACAAATCAATGTTTTCTGTTCAAGGTTTCCATTTCACTCCCTTTTCTTTAAGAATACAAGATGAGGATGTTAATGTTTTAGCAAACCGACGCCAGTTCTCGTTCCGAGCAACCATACGAACAGCAGTATCTCGCCATTGGCATACTATCGAAAATGGAAGATGACCTGCGAAACCTCGTGGCAAGGAGAAGTTCACCCAGGCTCGGTAGATTTCTGTTCGAGGGATGCTCATCCGACCAGAGTGCGTCGACATCCACTGCAAAGACGAAATCAAGAACAATAGGAACAAGGCACTGATGTCACAATGGTTGATGAGGATTGAAGTGACACGCCCTCAACATGCCACGAGAGAAACACTTTTAGGTCCTATTCCAACGAGCACAAACTATGGAAATAGCTTTGTTAAACCACTGATCCCTATGCCTCCTATATAGAGGTCATTCTGCTAAAATCATTGGATCTTCATCTTGTAGATGACCCCACAACTAAGCTGTGTCCCACGGAAATTTTTGACGGAAGTAAATGTGGCTTCCAGTGTAGTACTAGTACTCTCCGCAAAGTAATCCGACTTTACTCGTAGGAAGTTCGAGAAACCATATTCATATGCCTCGACGTTGATAGGTAGTTATCATGCTTATACAAGGGCTAATAAAGCCTGAACACCAAAGTTCGGTTGACTACTTTAAGGCCCCCTAATATGGAGTACGTAAAAATCAACTAAAATACGACTCCCTCAGCCTCATTTTCCTCTTTAGAAAACAATTTCAATGCATTTGAGTGCCCTAAAAATGAGGGACATAAGCTTATGAACCATGCTCCTTGAAATTCTGATGGTTTAATAGCGGTGGGGGACCTTGCCTCACCAACGTTGGCCATTTCCGATTTCATCTCTTTCACAGAAGCCCGTTTTTTACGTAAACCTGTCATAGTTTTCGTAATAGTTAATCCAGTTTGCAGTTTTAATTTCGTAGACAATATCGTATGGGTCCCAGCGATGTTTTTTTTTTTTTTTGGTCATACTAATAACATGGAAACTAGCAAGTGTTATGAACAGTCTCCAGGAAAGTGCATTCAAGTTTCTTGTGTTAGTCTATTAGTACTTCAGCAATGATTGACATTTCATTATGAGGTCACAAGTAGATTTCTTTTTCTTTTGTGGTGGTAGTATCGTATCCACATAATCAGAAGAAAAAGGTATAGTAAAATTATGAAATATATGGAACGTATTTAGACTTTCGTTTCGCCATGACATGTATGATGTGATGCTGGGGGTATCGTGAATCAAAACAATACAAACATGCATTGCACTGCATAGGTCCTCTGTGAACCTATATGCTTTTGCAATTATGCAACTTTAACCCGATTTATTAAGGAGATCACAGTACCCTTTGGTTCTTCAATCTCCAAAATAACGCAACTGAGAAAAAAGATATGTTGCTGAAGGGGCACCAAACCTTAGTTAAAGCTTATGTGTTTTCTGCGAGAAACCAAAAAAGGAAGGTGACATAGAGCAAGACCTGCGGGCGTCCGCGCGATCACTACACTCTACACATGCTAAAAAATGAAATGGTAAATCCAACATTTTTTTTTTTTTTACGTTGTCACTCCTCGAACCTTCTGTAAATATTGATTCAACACTCGAAATGTTGAACTTACCATTTCATTTTCAAGTTTAACACTCAAAATGTTGGAATTACCATTTCATTTCTTAGAGTGTATCAAAGAGAGAATATTGTGTGTTACCTCCATTCGTGACGGTGTTTCCTGATCGCTTAGCCTGTGAGCACTTCACTACCACGGCCCTGGCGAGCTCGATACCGCAATACTGCCTCCTCTTCTCCCCGCTGGCTGGGGGAGTGGCGAGAAGTATCATGGAGATCGCAATGGCTGCAGCAGCAATGGCCACGTTTGTTTGTCCTGCCATATTTCTGCAAAGACTGACCACAAGCAAGGAAAGAGAAAGATCATTATATTATCATCGTGTCTGCAATGAAACGGTTGTTCTCTCACAGGAGAGATATTTTATCATTGCTTTGAAGGGAATCGGCCGATCTCCTCCACGATTACAGTTTGTTATTCTGAAGATTCCTAAGCCCGATGAAGGTTCGTTATCATCCGAAAGGTTCGTTAATCCGTAAACAAGATAAGATTCGTTATTCCTAAGGTTCGTTTGTCCGAAAATGATACAAGCTTCGTTATTCCGAAGGTGCGTTAACCCGGAACTGAAATAAAGTTAGCTTTAACCGAAGGGTTCGATCCCAAAGTTCATTTATACGCACCTCCAGAATAGCGAACCTTCAGAAGAATGCCTTAGAATATTTGGATCAACGAACCCAAAGTCATTTTCATGCTTACGAACATCAAGGTGTATGGAATTGTGTGTTTCGGAATAACGAGCGTTCGGAACAACGAACTTCATCCCTTATCCACTCTTCCTATATACATAACTACGCGAAGGTTCGTAAGTGAATATGACATTTGACACGTTAGTGAAAATAGAATAAGATTCGGTATTCTGAAGGTTCGTTAGTCCGAAAAAAAGGGGGGGGGGGTTCGTTATTCTGAAGGTTGGCTGGTGCAAAAGTTCGTTTATTCAAACCTTCGGAACAGCGAACCTTAGGAATAACACCTCAAATGTTCGGATTGACGAACCCCATTTCATTTTCGGACTAACGATCATCTGGATATGTACGGAATTCGTGTGTTTCAGAATAACGAACACCACCCCTTCCCCCCCCCCCTTCACCCGTATACCACATTCGTTATTAGAACCCTTACACCATTGACTCTTGTGATTCCACTTTGCATGAGACAACATCATTACTCCTCACAAGACTTAGTGATTAGGATCAACGATTCAGTAAGTACAGTCACCTGACAAATGATAATCTGTATTGTATTACAGGTGATCAAAACTTGACTTAAAGACATCTACAGAATAAGAAGCTTGATGAGTGGTGTCAACGTTAATCGAACTAAGTCACATTAAGCGTCAACATAATAGTGAAATAGATGAGTATATGGGATGAGAGATATGAGGAAAGAATAAATGGTTTAGACTGAAAAGGGGAAAGTGATGCCAAGATGGCAAACGAATAAGTAAGTTGACGGGTGATTGTGGGAGGGGATGGAAATCTTGAATACTTCAAACTGTCTGATACACACAAAAGACACCAATGCAGTTCGCATTACCCGGGCGATTCAAAGTGATTGAAAAATACGTCGCAGTGTTTAATCATTGCTCGATAGAGGGCCTTTCTTTCACTCAAGGGAGAGTCATGAATCAATAGAACAAGAAGGAAAGCGTAAGTTTACTTTAAATCCGGCGAGCAGAGCAAGTTGTCGGGCCGTTCGTTATGCAAGAGTAAGAGCGAAGTATCAAAATCGAGTTAGTCGGTGAGGGGGAGCGAAGTAAACAAGTAAGTCGACGAGACTAGAAGTAGGGCGTGTTTACACACATCTAGTAATCATGATTCATACATGGTGTATCACTATACAAGTCTACACTCGGGACAATTGACAAAGAGAAAGGGGTGGCCACGAAAAAAAAAAGAGAAACTTGAGAAGCCAGAATGGATGAGAGACAGTCAGAATTAAAGTACAAGTGTAAAGATATAATTATCAAGGTTGAGTGTGGAATTCTTCCAATTTTACTCTAAACTGAATAATGTGCTATCATAACACTTCAGTTAGGCATTGCATTGGTCCTTTAATACATCATCAATATACAAGAAAGGGAACATTAGACATAACTATTGACTGTTAAAACCAGATGTAGAAGTACGCCCAAAGAGAGGGGGGGGGGGGGAATGGAGAGGAGCATGTGGAAGGAAGGACGGAGAGCATAATGAGGGTTTGAGGAGGCATATATGAACATGCACTTTACTACAATTTAGAACCTCAAGCAGCATTTTATGAATCATACAACCCTCCTGTACGTCATTGCATATCAAATAGATCAGGCCATTCCTTTAAGATACGCTCACTATGGTGGCCATCTGGACTTTCTTTATCTGTTGTTACCAATATATATATATATATATATATATATATATATATATTCCCTTATAATACAAATTCAGTTTCATTTTTTGTTTTGTTTTGAGATACAGTTTGTCATTTCTGTAAGTACCTTATACTCCTTTTGAAGCTAATGAGCTTTATGTCGTAAGAGGTTGAGATATATCAAATTGCTTTAAAAAAAAAGAATAAGTCATTTCTGAAATAAGGAAGGAAACAAAAAAGAAGGAATTAATGTAAAAAAGTTGAGCAACATGTTAAAAAATACCATCAAAACAATAATCATAAGTAGGCACGCGCGCGTACACTAAAGTTTGGGAAGGAAATAGCTTTTACCAGTTCGGAGAGAACCATTATTACCTAAAGCACTTTGAAATGTCGCTAGACTATCAAATCATTTTGCAAATAGTGTTATTTTTAAAGAGTGACAATCAGCTTTGAGACATGGAAGTTCCCATGATTATGTCCAGTTTGAACATTATTTGCGCTCCTCGCTTCCAAACTCATTCTCAATTCAGTTCAAATCTATTTTCATTTTTTCCCCCGACAAAAACATAATAGGAGGCCCTAAATCATTACTTTATCGAAGGTAATCAAACAACAACGAAGGAAAACAATGAAAGACATAACAAGACAATAGAAATAACAGAATCATTACAGCAATACATTGTCCATAGCCAGGACAAGGCGTATTAATGGACATGCAGGTCAAATGAGAATTAGACAAAGAATAGACATGATAGGAAGATTAGATAAAAGTACCACTTTAAGTTCTATTTGGATTTTAATGTAAAATATTCCCCAGAGAGATAACAATAAATACCAAACAACCCTTCACTCTTAAAACGCATTTCTTTCTTCTGTTAAAGAGCATAATGCAAACTATACAGTGTGAAGTGAACAGAATATGCGATAATAGCGAAACATTATAATTAAAATTTTGTAAAATATAATGAAAGTAAAGTGAACGATATTCAATGTACTCCACCCTTCCTTTCTACAACCACTCCTATCCCCACTACGACTCCTGCATAAGGCCACCTTTAGATTAATGATACATGTATCAGCAAATAATATTCCACCATTTGCTGTCAAACAACGTCAAACTAGATTCTTTATCCATGTAAAATTGTATTTTAATGATTTAGTAAATCAATGAATTGGGTCTTTTCATATATTCAAGTAATTTATGGACTTACTCAAGCTATAGATCCCTTAAATCTGCTTGAAGTGAAAAGAAACAAAACATTTTTTTTTATATAACTTTGTCTCCAAACTGCTTTCAGCAGACAAAAATGTATAACGTCTAGAAACAGACTGCATTATTACTTTTCACGTGATATACGTGATAATCGATTCATTTTGTAGTAGAAAGAAGATTTATTTGATTTAATTTGACGTCATCTAATTTAATTTCGTTTATTTTTCAACATCCAAGTATATAGATTATAACAAAATAACAATGACAATTTGTACAAAAAGGTAAAATGGTATCAAACAAATACAAACATGTAGGCCTACGTTATATAGAATGAAATGAATATCAAACAAAAGTATGAAATATAGGTATATTATAGAACACGTAATATACAAATATATTGATCTTCATGAAATCAATGCGAGGTGAAATAACACTAAGTAGTAAGGAATATCGTATGCAACTCTAATCTTTGCTCACGTGTCCTTGCATACGGTCTGAGGAAATCTAGTTTATTTTAATATTCCTCCCTTGGAGTGAAATGAATCGGAACTGATGTGTTGGTTATTGTAATGTCTTACATGGCCTCTTTATAGCACCTTAGCAATGAATTTCAACGACGCATTGCACATATTATTTCATGTAAAGAAAACCAGACTAAGCAAGAACGAAAATGCAAACGGGGTAGTATTATCATATCCCCCAGTTTTGAGGTGTACAGTTCCAAGCTGTTTGCTGCCATATCGATGGCAGATTGAAGACATAGCCTGAATCGGGATGGATTGTGATTCATTCGCCCGACAATGGGAGAACAAATTTGCGCATCGCATAAACTGGGTTCGTTACATGCGTCATATTTACTTGCACGGTCAGAAGCATGATATTCCGGTCTCTCGTAACCCACATCGGTTCTTTTCTTCTTCTTTTTTTAAACTTTCAGGACACGGGGTTGGGGGGGGGGGGGGCGGGGAGTAATTCCTGTCCTGGGTTGTCAATTCCCAAAAACCTACACTCTTGCAGAAATAGAATAAAATGCGGCAAACCAAGGCGGTGTAACCCCCAAAAACATCCCCAATGGAAAAATATATTTAAAAGAATCCACAAAATGTTGTTGTTGTTTTTTTAGCCATCATATCACTTTGTATCTGTAGGCCTATATTCTCATGTGAGGCACTGTATACAGTGCATACATGAATCTTATAATAAAGCAAATGGAAAATGCAGAAGTAGATCTATATAAGCTAATATATACATTGGAACAATGGACACATGAAAGGAAGAATACTTTTTCCCTTTTTTGTTATATAAAAGAAAACAAAAACACAAATTGCAACAATTGGTAATGAAATGCAATGTGCCAGACAGATAAGTTAATTCATGCATATCATTTCTTTTCATGTTGAAAAATAAAGATAATGTCACGCTCATGCATTTTGTCCGCTTTGATTTCGTCTACTTTTCAGCGGTTTACCTTATCCTCCATTGCAGTCACAACAAAATAACAACATAACAACAAAGAAAAAGAAACTTTTCATGCTTACCGTATTGTCGGGTCCTAAGGACGGTACAGTCGTGTCAGAATCACTGATGCAGAAAATATGAATAAAAACAAGATGATAAATTAATTAACAATATAGCAATGATGCTTACTCTATAATTATGTGAAGGGTTAGCTGGGCTGGTTGCTGGTCAAAGAACATAGTAATGCATATTTACTTGCGCTGCGATCCTTTCGTGGCATTTAGCATTTGGTGAAGATACTCAGACCACAAATTACCCTTCACCATTAGTGAGTTCTCTTTAAGTTAACACTGAGATGTTGTGTAGCTTCATATTATCATTGCATCGTAGGCGTTGATACGGGCGTTTGTGAGCGAGTCACGTATGATGTCATAATACATCCGAACGTCTGTATTACAGAGTTAACAGATTGCAAATACTGGAATAGCTCAAATGTCAGGCGAAATGAAAGCTCAGAAAGAAAAGAAAACAAAACAAAAAAAAAAAGCTTAAAGAAAATAAGTAAAAAGCGAGAAGAAACAAACAAACAAACAAACAAATAAAAGGCTTAAAATCTACCGAAGCTGATGACGGAAAATCGTATTGAAATCAATGCCACTCAAAAAGGTATATGGGTTGTTTGTTTGTTTATGTGTGTTTGTGTGTGTGTTATTCTGGGAGTCCTTATTCAATTCCTTAATGATAAAGGGAAAAATAACTCCCTAAAATGACGAAAATGCGAACATTTTCCATGTGAAAAGTCCATCAATGCACAAAAATCTGGTGTTATGTACTGGGGAATCCAGAAATATAATGTAAGAGCTGCAACCAGGCTGCAAGTATGACTTTGTGGTTTTTGTGAAAGTCTGTGTGCGTACGTGAGTTGCGATGTGCATTATACCATTCCGTAGGTTTGGTCGTTTGATTGTTAGCTATTGCAAGATCATACGCATAAAAAATCCCTCAAGATATACCTGGAGTCTTACATAACTATTAGTCTCTACGGAGAAAGGAAATTGGCCTACATGAATGTAACTGCCATCTTTATGACCAATTGTGTGTGCAAAGGAGATCATGCTTTTTGTTCATTATATTGACGCAAATGGGTATGGGATGACTCAGCACAAAGAACATGTTGCAGGTATATTTTGTGATTTGAGTAAAGCATTCGATACTCTTGATCATTCTATTTTACTCACGAAACTTAGTCATTATGGTATTCGAGGACAAGCACATTCATGGCTTAAAGATTATCTAACTAATAGAAGACAATATGTTATTTTTAATGGTTGTGAATCTGACCCCCTTTTAATTAAATGTGGTGTTCCTCAAGGCTCAATTCTAGGCCCATTATTATTCCTTCTTTATGTTAATGATATTATAAATACATCCTCTCTTCTCTCTTTTGTTCTATTTGCTGACGATACGAATATATTTTATTCTCATAAAGATCTTAAGATTTTACATGACACTCTAAATATTGAAATTAGTAAAGTATCAAATTGGTTTAAGTCTAATAAACTCTCTTTGAATATAAAAAAGACTCATTTTATTCATTTCAAACTTCATTCTCATAATGAAGATACGTTGATACATATTAACATTGATGATATCCCATTAGAAAAGAAAATGAATTCAAAATTTCTAGGAGTATATATAGATGAAAGTTTGACTTGGAATGAGCATTTACATCATGTTACAACGTGTATTTCTAGAAATATAGGGATAATTTCCAAGCTGAAGTTCTTTCTTCCTCGTTCAACTTTATTTCTATTATATAATTCCTTAATTCTCCCATATATAAGTTATTGCAATGTTGTATGGGGTACTTGCGGCTCTACCAAAATAAATTCTATATTTAAATTACAAAAGAAAGTTATACGTATTTGTACAGAATCGCATTTTCTGGCTCATACTGATTCTTTATTTCATGAGCTTAAAACATTGAAGGTTTTTGATTTGAATATTATTCAAGTAGCAGTAATTATGTTCAAATATATACATCATCAACTTCCATCATCGTTTGATAACATGTTTAGGTTCAATACTTCTGTCCATTCGTACCCTACTCGTATATGTAGAAATTTCCACCTTTTGAATCCCAAATTATTAGTGACACATAAATCTATAAGATATTCGGGTCCGGATATTTGGAATAATCTCCCGGATAATATAAAGTCTTGTTCAAGTATTTATTCTTTGAAAGCTTCACTTAAACGATATTTGATACAATTATATTCTCCAAACCAATTGAGCTAACAAATATTTATAGTATAGATTGTCATCTTATTGTCAATCTCTATTTTCTTCCTTCAACTGCATCTTGCACTTTCACCTGCAACTGCACTGCACTCACCTGATCACCTTCCTCCAAGAGAGTTATGTCGTTGGATAGTCATTTTATGAGGCCTCCATCCATTTCAAGTTTAATCGCTTATGATGGTGGTCTCCTGCATTCAATTATCTCTGTTGTTTACTGAAAAATACTGTATATTTTATTTCATGTTTCTGTGTATCAACATTGCTCAATGCAATCACCTATGTGAATCTATTTATGTACTGTTATCGATTTATTTCACTGCACTTGTTATTCTTTGTCTTTGTACTTTTTGAAGTTTGCATTCAAATTGCATTTGATTGAATGCAGAAATAAAAGCAAACAAACAAACAAACAAACAATAAGCAAAGATGGCCATTTATGATTCGTTTGATTATCGTCGCTTTCAGGTGACTGGTTTGATTATTCCCCCCCCCCTTCTTTGCTTATCTCTCTCTCTCTCTCTCTCTCTCTCTCTCTATCTATCTATCTATCTATCTCTCATCTATCTATTTCTATCTGTCTATACCTACCTACATATCTATCTATCTATATCTATCTATCTATCTATCTATCTCTCATCTATCTCTCATCTATCTGTCTATACCTACCTACCTACTTATATATCTATCTATCTATCTATATCTATGTACGTATATCTGTCTGTCTGTCTGTCTGTCTCTATCTATTTAGCTATCTATCTATCTATCTTTCTATCTATCTATCTATCTATCTATCTATCTATCTATCGCTCTTTCTTTCTATCTATCTATCCAATAACAAACACTTTGTATGAGATTGTGTGTAAGCTTATTTGAAATCGACAGGGGTGTTGCATTTGTATACCTTCACACCAGGTTACGTATTCCCTCATTAACAGTATTTCAATGTTTCTTTTTATCTTCCGTCACTTAACTGTTACCTAAACCTGGGGATAGTCCAGTGATAACGAACAACCTTGAATCCATGCAGGGAGAGAGCAAATAAAAAATAAAGAGTGAGAAAAAATGTGTTTTCGAGTTAGGAGTTTTGACCCTTCACTCGGTCACTTTCAAAGGCATACTGTATAGTGAGGCGGGAACCATTCAGTTCTTTTTGATATCGGATCGATCATTTCTGAACGAGAAATGAATGAAAAACACGTCACAAATCACCTGCCGTATCTACCTTAAGGAAGCAATGCCAGTTTGACACATCAATAATTGGTGTATTTACAGGCTTTTTCTGTCTGAAAACACCCGCTAACATGAAAGGAATTGGTCTCGTTAAGAGTACAGATGGCAAATTACGTTTTTCCGAGGTTTTCCTTTTTTTTATATTATTTCAGCCAATAGGATTAATCTAGCACAACGACCTTTTAAAAACGAAGGCTGAATCCATGCCGATATTTTGTTATTATCAATTTCGTATCGTACCCCGTAGGTTCTTGCTTGAGCAGTAAAACATGAAGGTGAAAATCAGCCTTTCCAAAAAATATGAACGATTAAGCAATACACAATGAAAACATTAAGATGATAACGACGCAATACATGTTCACCATGTTGACAGGTATATCCACTTAAATACATAATAAACATATAAGAAAGATACAGATTAACGGAGATAAGAATCAAGTAACAGAGAGAAGAGATAGACGGACAGACCGACAGACGTAGATGAAATATTATTTTCTTACAGTAACATCTCATAAAATTCTTCTTCATTATATGGTATTTTTTTAAGAGTATCATCATCTTTCTTAAAATTTGTCAGTCTGCTATTAAGCTATCAGCAAAAACAAACAAAAAAGCAAACAAACAAATGCACACATACACACACACACAAACAAAAATAAACCTGAAGACACACATCCTCACTAAAGCGCAACGGCGGATTTTCAGAGCATTTCATGGTCACGTAAGACCAGATTTAGAAACCACATTAAGTCTCTAAAGATAGAACATGTGCTAAAATCATACACACAAACAAACAAAGAAGCAAACATCAAACAAATGACAAAACAAACAAACTTAAGTCTCATGCATATAGATCATTCTCGTTTAAGGAGATTTCATCGTTTAGCCCATCACATTACAATGTGCTCTACTAGGATGTTCTTAAAAGTGCATGGACAACTATACTTCATTAGGCCACTAATGATGGTCCGCCTTGGGAGAAAAACAAGGACATCGTACACAGAAACAAAATCATTTCAGCTTAGCGTAGTTCAAAAATCACAAAACCTTTGTGCGTTACTTTTTCGTTTTTTCAACAATTGACCACTTTGATTGTAACACACACCTTTTCAGAGTTGTCTGCTTTTCTCTTTTAATTTGCGATGTAAGCTTTCCTAACGACTGAGCGAAATGATTGTAATGAAAATGATTTTCCCGAACTGGTGACAATGAAATTGTGTTACCGTAAGTACACACTGTACTTGTTTTGGCCCAAGTCAAAAGTTCTGGACAACAAATATCTACTTGACCAACTACACAGAAATGAGCGTTTCTGACTTGATTTTAACTTATCAGTTTCTAAATTCAAACCCTTATCATGTTTGTCCAGTTACTCTACTCTGTGTTTTCTTGATATTCAAAATGAATAGATATTCCGAACAAGAATTTGAGGGGGAAGGGGAGGAGGAAAGGAATAATATGTTGATGAAGTTCTTGGTTCCTGAATTTAGAAAACAGCGTTAGTTTCTCATATCTTAATTATTGAAGCATTATCATTGAAGCATCTTAATTATTGAAGCATCTTAATTATTTAAGCATCTTAATAGACAATATTTTTTGTTTAACAATAATCTATAAAAACAGATAACGTAAAAATGAGCGATATGACTGAAAGTACGGTTGACTTAACAATAAACCAGTCAGCCGCCCAAAACTTGGACATAGAGCTACAGCCTTATAATTGTAATAGATACGAGCATTCATTAAATTGATTCCATAAACTTATTTGAATTCATCTAGTTATTTGAAATGAATTCATTTAATTTAATTGATTTGTTTGTGTATATTTCACTCTTTTGTCATCAGAGGAACATATGAACTATTATATTGAAAGTGAGGAATTAATATCATTCATAGACAGCCTAAAAATAATGGACATTCCTACAACTTTGAATCTCTATGATATCATTGGCAGTGAGATTGTAAAATAAAAAAGGTTTCAAGTTATGATTGTCGCAATGAGGTAATAATCATATCATTCTTTTTATTTTTTGTTGTTTTTAACTTTGAGAAAACTCATTTGCCAGAGATCATATGATAATAGTAAGAATGACAATGTTTTGATTCCATCTTTTTTAAACTTCACCAGATTTCGATATGAAAATATGGTTTTAAATTTGTTGACATTGAATGGATCTAGAACAAATAGACAGACGGACGTCGAGAAGTCTAGTGACTGCACAGAGACAGATCAAACAGCTAAAGATTAGCCGTCTTTCAGTGTATAAGAAAATACATCGAGAGACATGAGGTAATATTGCTTACTGTCCAATTATTATAATATCGGCAACGCTCAATATTCTCAAAAGATGTGATTATGTCCTACTTTTTCTGACATAACAATAGTATATTTTTTTTTTCACTTTTGCTTGTGTAAGATTTGCCTAACAGAAAGTATAATGAGAGCATAATCGTTCGACGAAGGTTTTAAACCAGGGCTCGAATTGATACGCTTCTGCCGTTTTAATGTTTAAAAAGCACGCTGTGTTGAAAGTTTAAAAAGGGGGCTCGAAATAATTTGCTTACGCAGTAAAGAAATTATTGAAACTTTTCTTTTCTGCATCCATGGCTCCAGTTTCTCTAGCAGCTGGAAGGCGCGTCGTCTCGATGTAAATATACAGGGTAGTTTATAAAAGAATAATATTCTTTAGTTTCGTCTCAGGTCACTGAACTAACGGATGAAATGATATTATTACAAGCAGCAGCTAGGACATGTAGGATGCAGCTACCGAGTTGTGTTATCGACGATAACATCCGCACTGCCCCTTACCAGCTGTCTCTTAAAGTCAGCATGGGGACAAAAATCATGAATGAGTCCTAAGTGGTGACAGTCTCTGAGACCGACTAGTGAAAAGTATTGGTTCTACTCCACCCAAGTCCTAGCAAGAAACTCATAAAGGTAATGAACTTACCGCTCACTGGTGTCGGAAATGATTCGCGCGTCCGCTGCCGATAAGCAACCTACAATGATGCAACTTTCCTTCTCTAGCTGGATGTCATTCGTGGCGTCACTCGATAAATGGCTGTCTAGTGAATTCTAGGTGTCCTCTTCCACTCCAAAAACATACGAGCCGCACTATAAGGCAAGAATGCTCTACGACCTTATAACGATATTAAGGTGGCGTCTGGTTGTGTGGCGCACGATGATCATGCATTTATATCGCGTAAACTACTCGGGGAAAAAGAGGGGAGGGGGAAAATGGTTTAATAATCAATTAAGCCTCTGTGATAGCTTCCATTTATCGAACTCTGATGTAATTGTGACAGATCTTGTGAAGAGTATCTCGCCTTTTTTTTTTCCGCTGGATAATGATCGCAGAGGCGTAACACCTGCCTTCGTGCCAGCCGGGCTCCGATGATCAGGGAGGAAGGATAGGCGGGAATGGACATCAATCAAGGGAGTGGGAGAGGGAGGGAGGAAGAGAGATGGATGGAGAGAGAGAGAGAGAGAGGGGGGGGGGGAGGCGGTAGAGAGCAGGAAAGAAGGAGGATGGGCGAGGCAGAGGCTAAATGATATAAAAAATGAATAAGTCGGCTCAACCAAAACAATGACAAACGTGAGGATTATGTTTGGACCACACATTATTCCACATATTAGAATGACCGTCTATTTACACAGCCGTTTAAAGTAGGCGTGTTCTGCTTATTTTCAAAGGAAATGCCAAGAGCGAATCGGGAAGTGAACGGAATTCGTAGAAAGTCTCTAATTCCATACAAAACAAAAAACAAACAAACAAACAAACAAACCCTGGTTTCTTTTATGTGTAGACGTACATGCGATCTCGATTTTTGAAAATATGTGGTTCACCTGACCCATGCATCCCCATCATCACACAAAGAAAAAGACGAAAGTAAAACAACAACAATGATAATAACAATAACAAAAACAACAAAAACAACATCAACAACCAACAAACAAAATGACGCAAAACGTTAGATTGCATCACAAGAAAAAAGGGTGTGCTTGCATGCTTTAACATTAGTTTTGTTTAATATTTTGTTAAATTACCGTATGTGCAATTAAAACAAGGGCTAATTCTGATATTGAGGGTCCCGTGGTATGGTAATGATGGAAGAATGTCGAGACGTTATTTATTAGTGTCATTTTTTATGAGGAAAGAAAACTTTTGATTTGCATCATAGCAGAAAACAAGACTTACAAAGAAGATTTTCACGTGGATAATCATTATCATGAAGGCGATTGACATGACTGACTTGTGCTTTGTTTGATATTCTGTACACCATTTAGTTGTTATTTCGTGAAAATAAAAGGCGGGAATAAAGGAAAGGTCTCTATAACTGAAAGGTCTCATACAAACAAATTAACTCACCCCATCCATTGCCAACACGGTTACACAAAAGCACACAAACATTAACTTATTAGGTCTATTATTCAATTCAAATTCAATTCAAAATGATTTTATTTCCATATAAAGTAATACAAAGTAATATACATAACGCTTACATGAATACATAACATCAAAAGGAACTTTCAATTATGTATGTGTGTGTAAGAGCGAAGAATCTTAAACTTGGTAGAGATAAGTGAGTATGCAATAATTATATTATTCTTCGTTTAAGATTCTTCATCATTCAAATTATGGAAATATTAGGCTCAACCAACTTCTGCTTTTCTATTCAAGAGATAATTATAATAATTGCTAATGGCTTACAATTAGACGGATATCAAGGTGGAAATCCACTACATGCCATTACTGAATCTCTAATCATTATCAAACGACAATAATTTTTTATCCATTTGATTCACTTCTACGAGCAGATTTGGCCACGTTAATGATTTAGGGTTCGTCATATTTTTCTGAACTTTATGAGTCGTCAACCCCAAAATGGGGTAATGTCCTCAGTCATTCCGAATGTTCGTTATAATCTGAAAATGTATAAGCCTCGTTGTTCTGAAAGTTTGTTATCCCGAAATATATAGGGCCTACCTAATTGATGTTCATTATTACAAAAAAGAACATATGTGATGTCATTCTGAAGGTTAGTTAGCCCGAAAATGAAACAAGTTTCGTTATTGAGAAGATTCGCTAATCCAAAAAATGAAGTAAGAGTTGTTATTTCGAAGATTCGTTGATCCAAAAATTAAAAAAAGTGCGCACTAACAGACCTTTTTCAACCTTTTCCGGATTATCTTTTTCGGATTATCAAACGGACCTTCTTAGTAACGTACCTTTTTCAGGTCAACGAAACTTTGTAATAACGAACTGTATTCCTCCGAATGGTGATTTCGACTACAGTGCTTTTTTTTTTTCGAAAACAGCTACTGTCCTTAACAATTCATAACGGTACTCTTTTGCTGTTGACTCCTATAACACTGCAGAACAAATTGTGTATAATTATATAGTTACAAAGTCTTTAGGATGTTTAGGATAGTTATGCATCTTTGTTTCTTCCTAAAGAAGACTTAAAATTGGGTTTATGCATCCACAAATGATTAGACAAACAAGCGAACTGCGACATTGTTGAAGTAAGCGTAATAAAGAGAGGGAGTGAAGAGATAAAAAGCCCTCACGATTATTTCTATGAGCTTTGAATACATTCATTGTGTTCTTAATATGTCAGTGGAATAAGACAAGAATGAAGTCATGGGTAGAGAATTCAAATTCCCGCAACGAACGAGGTAAAATGAGTGATGTTCGCGGAGTTTCTCGGGAGGAGACAGGAGAGATAAAATAAAAGGGAAAAACATGTATTCAGATCCTCCACGTCTGTTGTTGGTTTTATTCTCAAGTAAGAAAATATAATTCTGGAATATGTTCATAACGCCACCGGTTAAGGGGGTGGATCTCTCCCCCTATTGATTCGTGCTTTCAGGTTTGACATGGAGCGATGATAGCTCTTTAAATAATATATCACACCCGTTTTAAGAAAAGCCAGCAGGATGTGGGCTGAGCGGTCTTTCGAACACTCCGGCGTGTTTTCTGACGTGCATGACATAATACCTAGCAGAATGAGGCAGTTGACTAATTTAATTGACGTCAAAGAATCTCGTATCTGGTAGGCCAAGTCAGAAAAAGGCGGTGATTAAAAAGAGAGAGAGGGAGAGGGAGAACATAAAAGACCGGTTTCATTTTTGGCGCTGTCGGAAAATGGGTAAACGCGCATTCTCTACCAGTTATCGTAGCGAGGATGTCGCCAAATAAAGATAATGAAATGCGAGTAAGGTTTGAATGCATACTATGAGTGGAGTGTAGACCATGCAAACACACTCAGTCCTTCTCCCTTTCTGACATGACGTGTAATTATTTGTTGTGAACACGCACTGAAAGTGTATCAGATGCTCATGCATATTTGTGTGCTATCATTGTGTAAGTGACAACGATACTTTCATAGTTATTGTAATAGTTATAAGGCTATTGATATTCTAGTATCATGAGATATATCATGTATATTATGATGCTTCATGCAAATCTACTTTACACACAAATTGTCAAACATTTTAAAAAGCTGGACATGACTGCCCTACAGGGTGTCGTTACAAGTAAGTAATGACACGAGACCAACAATCAGACATCAAACATTTTGTAACAAATTAATAGGAAAAAAAAACGCTTATATATATATATATATATATACATATATATATATATATATATATATATATATATATATATATATCAAAAAAGATTTGACGTGCACAATCAATACATGTATACTGAAACATTGATGAAAAGATCATGGAAGTGTGATATTAGCAGTGAATTTTCACCATCATAATATTTCATACATCACGTCATGTCAATATTTACGACCAGAAATGAAACCAGAAATGAACAATGATGAATACGTTGAGTCTTACAAAAGTAAACAGTCATTATACACTTAGACACGAGTAAAAATATACACATATGGCAAAATGATTCCCTTCCACTGGAAACCCCCCCCCCCCCCACTAAAAACAACATTGGATCTAAAGACATAGAAAGAATCTGGAGACATGAAATCTAAAATGTTGCACCAATCATTATCATTTTTAACATTATTTTATCATTTTACTACTGCCCTTCTCAATGTTGGAATGGTTATGTATAAGCTGAATACTGGCGATCTTCCGAGTATATTTTCCTCAATGTTTGTTAAAACTTGTATGAAAGATGGAATATGGAACAGGAATAATAAAAAAAAAATCGGTTAGTCTAGTTTTCATCTCATTCATGGATCGTGATATCTCATGTTCATGTTTTGGGGTTGTAATGTGAAGGTTGTTGAACCCTCGGTGCAGTTAGAATTAGAATCAAACTTCCGCTGATGTATTTTGCCGATATTGCTGCTGTAACGCAATCCACGGTTTCTACCTATAGGCTTTGGTTTTCAAGACGGCTACATCTCGGATTCTGTAAACCGTGATGTCACATGGCCCATTGATGGTACTTTGACACCATATCACAACTTTCCCAAGTAACCAGTGGCAAGTAATCAATTTCGGGGAACCTACTCCCACAAGCATCTGCTTCTATGTATAGGTTCCCACCACACACAATTTTATTTATCTGTCATGAATGTAATGTACTTGAGAATAATTTCAATTTATTTGTGCAATATAAATGCTATTTGTAAATAATGAATTTATAACTTATAGGTTTAATTTATGTGTTACTTTACATTGTCATGGATGGATGTTGTAAAGACAAAACTTTATGATTTGTGTGGAAATCTAATAAATGAAATGAAATCAGTGATCTATCACTTGGTCTTCTCACACTTTGTCTAATAGCCATTTAGTCTCAACCCACATGGTCTAATCCTATTTCATCTACAACCGGTTCGTCTAATGACCATTAATCCAATTAATTGACACTTATTACCACTTATTGCCTCTTATTACCAGCTGGTCTACTTCTACATGGGCTATGCCCATTTGGTCTTATACCCCCAGTATATTAGACAAAAATTGGAAAAAAAATCCAAGGAGTCAAAATTGCAATTATAGACGAAATGATAAATAGCTAAACTGGACATTAGACCAAGTGAGGATTAGACCAAACGGACTGAACGAAATTGATAGTAGACCAAATGAGTTTAGCGGTAGTGGTGTTAAACGAACTGGGAAGTAGACCATCTGATATTAGACCAAGTGGCAATAATTCCAACCATGGCATCAACTCAAACTAAACCAGCTTTATTTCTTGCATTGAATTGAAGCTCTGTACATTTTACTTTTTTTTTCAATCTGATTATAATCAATAGAAGGAACTACAAAATACAAAGTGATACATTCGTCTATTCAACTCTTATTAAACAATTAAAAAAGGACAAAAAGTACAAAATATATATACGGATGATAATGTGATGAGAAAGCAAGGCACACTTTGAAATTGTAAAAAAAAAAAAACAGCAAACAAAATCATGTGGCGATAGAAAGTCGTTCAAGATGTATGTAATAATAATTACACTGTACTAGTATTACAGAGTCATAAATAACGAGGAACAGATTGAGCATCTCAAATGTTTTGAACATTAAGTCGATCACTTGATACCACACAATTAATCATAAGAGACAATGATATAAACACTTTATAATTTCCCCATTGGCTTGTTGAAACGTGAAAATGTATACATTGTCATATGACTTACGTGTTTGGTCGATAAACTCATTGTTTCATACCCGCTTACATGTTTTGTTATTATGAGTTATCATCATTCCACAATAATTTCATTGCACAGAGTTTATTTTCTAATTATGAAGGAAGGCAATTGAGTCCAGACTGTGCGTATTTCAGTAAGACATTATCGTCTTATCTTATATGCGACACAATGATTGTACTCAAATCACTATTTCATGAACACACAAATTTAATTAATGTCTGATTGTAATGACGCTTATGCGGTCGTTTTCGTGATTTTCGAGTTTTCCCGTCAAGTCACATTTAAAATGGAGTTCTCTTCAATTTCATCAGAACAATTTTAGTCTCTGTGTTGCTGTGTGTGCTGTTTATTTATAAAAGACTGTGATTGTTGGTGCAACATTACAATGCGTCCACAGTTGAATGTCCAGACACTAAGCCTTTGAAATGATTCGATTAGAAAAACAAACAAACAATCCACAACATTCACACTCATACATACATGCACACCTACACATTCGAAAGCACTCTACTGCACTCGTTAGAACATAGAGATATGATGTATATTTACACTATATAGAGGAAAAAAAAACCCACTAAGGGCAAAACCAGGTTTTGTGGTGAACCATTTAAACTGCCAGAAAAAACAGAATCGTTCAGGTTTAATGCGCATGCACAGGGAAACCGGATTCTTTATTTTTGTCTTTTTACGGGAAGTCTGCATTCACGGAAAGGAAGGAAATGATATATATTATGGTTACCGCTTACTGCCGCTCGCTTTCAATGGAAGCCACTGGTTAGTGTGGTGCTTTAATAGAGATCAGCGGTGTTGGCAGGCAGCCTGCGGGTGGTAGTGAAGTCCCGCGCCGAGGTATAGATGTCACGTGACCAAAACCGAAATAAAAACTGGCGAACCGGAAAGCGAGCATTCACATTCACAAGAAACCTGAATGAACTTCCGAGTTAAAAAAAAAAACCAAACAAACACAAAACAGCAACAAGAACAAAACTCTTCTAGAGTCCTAAGGATTTTCTTTTAATTTTACGCTCACATACCTGTTGATGCCTGGTGATTTCCGACGAAAAACTGGAATTTGCAAGAAAGTTTTTTTTCGTTTTTGTTTTGTTGGCAGTGTATATACCCCTAATTTCTGTTCATTTGAGTGTCGTTTGAAATGGTTTATTCTGGTGTGCGCGCAATACCCCTTTTCATAATGTTATCCGCATTAGGTCAGTTAACACATTTTGTAAGGTGACACGTTCGTCAATAATTCACACTCGCTGCACAATGCAAACCCTATGTAAAAAAAAACAAGAATAAAAAAATCTCATTCATTCCCACTTTCTGACGTCACCATGGTACGAAAACAAGCCAGTCCAACAGGTGATTGCTGCCAAGTATTGAAGACAAGCTGGCGAAAAAGCATTATACATGTATTTGCTCATTTTCTATCTTTAGCACTGTTTCTAAGATAGCTATCTATCCTGCTGTTTAACTTCACCCTACCGGTTCAATCATTCGTCTGTCGAAATATGTACTTATTCTCTTGCCAGACTAACCACGTTTATTTCACTTTTATGAAGTAAAACCAGATGTTCTAATACTAGTATCATGCACCTGATTAATTGTTTGTATTAATTGTTCATCTTTTCCTTTATCCCTGTACTTGCGTGTCCGTTTTTGTGTGTTTGTGTGTGATACAGAATCATTTCCACGTGTAATGTGGATATCATGTTCTTTAGTCACAATACTCTTGCAAAAGGATGGACATTTTGATATTATTTCTATTTCAAAAGAATATGAATTGGAGACAAATTCTGAGTGACAAATAGTAACAACTCAAATGTGTCAAATCCCGCGTACCGAATGTGATAGCCATCATCAATAAACATGTACCAGAGTGATAATTTGGAGCTTTGTATTTAATCTGATAACACAGACCAATTACATTAAGCAAGTGACCGAACGGTTAAAAAAATGAAGCGTAAAATTTTTTCATTCTACCCCGTAATAACTCTGAGACAAATACAAAGCAGAAAGTAAACAAAAAGAAGTTGAGGTCATGTAAAATTACTGCTTTTAGGAGAATGATGATGTGTTTGTTTTTCCTACTTTTTCTCGAATTTGAAAAATAAAAATCTTGAGAACATTTTTGAACACTCTGTATATCGCGAGTGTATACATGAAAAATGCGGTTAGATTGTTTTATCAAGGGGTGCACGTCATGAGTTCGAGACCCACGAGTCATACAGCCCACGAGCTCGACATAGAGTAAAATAGGCCCCACCAGCTCAACACTAGGCAAATAAGGCTCAGGAGCTCGACACTTGGTAACCAAAGAAGGCCCACGAGACTGATATATCACGCAGTATCTGTCTCGTGGGCCTTCTTTGCCTAGTGTCGTGCTCATGTGTCTTATTTGCCTAGTGTCGAGCTGGCGGACTTTATTCGCCTTTAGAGTCGAGCTGTATGACTCATGGATCTCTTTATCAATGTCGAGCTCGTGGGCTGTATGACTCGTGGGTGTCTAGCTCTTGGGAGGACTTCCTTTTTTCATTGTCTAGCTCGTGGGCTGTATGACTCGTGGGTGTCTAGCTCGTGGGATGACTTCCTCTTTTCATTGTCTAGCTCGTGGGCTGTATGACTCGTGGGTGTCTAGCTCGTGGGATGACCCCGATATCATGTTTCCCCACTTGTTATTTGTTTAGTGCAGGAAATGTGTTGGTGTGTATCTGGAGTTAATCTACCCACGGCATGAATGTGGTGTCTACCATGCTTGGTATTCCGGATAAATGACTGAACATTCTGGGTAAAGTAGAGGAACGACGACGTGACATTCTTGTAACACACATCGTCTTGATGATACGGTAGCATGCTACCTGAAACTCCAATGACCAATGATTTTAAATAATCCTATCTTAAAGAAACTGCACCAAAATGGATTTGAAAGTACTCTTGAAAGATTGTAGAGTTTGTTTCAAGCATGCAATGCAATTATTGAAGGGTTCATTAAAATCAGATTTCTAGGATTAAGACCTTAAATAAAACGTAGATAGGGTATGAGTCATTATTTGTCGATATTTCGTGCACTAGAGAAGATTAATGAGAAATTCCAGGTACGAAAACATAACTATGTGATGTATTTAGACTGATAGAGGGGTGTTTTTTCCATCATGGAAGAAAGATGCACATTCTCCCTACAGCTGCAAGGTAACTCTAGAATAGAACATCAACTTTGAGCCTCTACATTGCCTGCTATGTTGTGATTGTCAGCTATAGGGACACAAAATATCTATGACAGTCACCGGAGCTGATGAATAGCTTTCAGAGTCAGTTTATCACAGCACTACAAGGAGAGTGGAAAATGTCTGGAAACATATACGTCAATTAGCAGCTGATATTCAAACTGCTTTGGAGTACTTAGGTAGATTGGAAACTTGATCAATAAGCTCGCATCACCCATTATTAAGACGTGAGGGCCTTTGGATATGCTCACTCCCTCACTCATCTTCCGCACCCGAAAATTCGCATATTTTGCCTCCACGATGTACACATCTCCTACTGATCGTTCCCGCTGTACGTGGGCAGAACACGATCGCTGTAGAATTGGCCGGCCTTGATCGGGGGATACTTATCACTGCCGTCTACGCATTCGATCACGCTCTCGTCGTCCGGTCTTCCGAAGAAGGCAATTGACTGTCTAGGCTTGGATGACTCAGGGTGTACTACGCGATGAGGCTAGAAAAGAAAACCAGCAACAAGATCATGGAAAACTGTGGGGAGAACCTGTACGACAGAACAGTGTTCTTCAATTTGCAGAATAATGTGGTTAGCAATACTCATCTAAATGTTGATACACACAATAATGATAAAAAAAAATATTTTGTGAAACTTTCTTAACGCGCGTGAGGAGTCAACTTCTATTTTCCCGTATTCCCCTATAGGATGGTGTAAGAATAACAAGGAAAAACGAAATGAATATGAAAGAGAGAATTTCACGTAAACAGTTTAGGTGAAGGATGACACACGGGCACCTTTTTTTTTTTCAACATTTTCCCTTTTATTCAAAGGAAACCACTACTCTCTGCATTCGCTTCTTCCATAAGGGCGTTAATCGTTCCACACGCTACAATAAACACGCACATTCAAAAGAGGAAACCTACTTTCTTTCAAAGGAAGTGCACAAAAACAAGCGAGTCCTTTTTACCCTATGAGCACACTAACCCTAACTCGCGAACTTCACAAAAACGATACCTCATTGTTCTCTTTGGACACCCGTCGCATCGACAAAGAATAGCCATCTTGGGCTAACGAGCTAACGATGCGTCAATACATTAAGACTTGTAAATTTTGAATGTAAACATGCCAGTGTCACGTGGGCTCTGCATGCTCACTCTATATAAAGAGATTCTTAAAAATACATATTTTCTAATGCTGAGACTGTCCCTAACTAACTAAAGCATGTAGTTCAAACGACATTTCATGTCACATGACTAAGATATCGCTTGAATTTAAAAGTCCTGTCTACTGCAAGCATGAAATGTCAGAAGATTCCTATTTCTCAAAGAGCATACCACTATAACCGACAAAAAGTCTGCATCTACATGATATGACGGGGATATCATATCGTCGAAAATATTTTCAGCACCGAGACATCTTTAGTTTCCTCCAAGATTTTTTTTTTCTCTCTTTACATGTATACATACTGACGTTAATAATGACTGAATTCATGGAAATGGGCGGTGAAAGCTATACTTACAAACGGTCAAAAAAAAAGAAAAAAGTTTAATAAACAAAACTACTTTTTTTTCCTTCTTAAAATGCATTGCATCTTTTGCATCAGCCTATATATCCTAGTGCTCTAATAACAATGACTGAAAGTCATAGGAAAGTGGATTGTGATTTTAAAAAAAGATAATCATGGACTATCACTTTGATGCTATGATAGTGCAATGCAATTTGTCTCGGTGACATAATTTCTTCACCATTATTCTCTACTTTGGTGCAACCGATATCACTAATCAAATGCTAATGCGTGGAAATCTTTGAGTTTTCTCATCTTTATTGTGATAAACGACTTAATGAATCTTCCATCTGTCAGTCTGTTTGATCTCTTCCTCGACTCATATCAAAGTCAACCAACTTGACCGTGGAATGACACTTTTAAACATTCGATGAAACCAGTGTGTCCGCCGCAGATCGTCTAGCAATGTATGCCGAGTACAAGATCTCACATCTTGTGATATTGTAGTCATCAGAGTTGCGCCAGAGAGATAGCCAAAAAAAAAAAAAGCTTTTGTTTGACTGTCACAAGGGTGCAAATGCCTTTAAAGGGATGGCAAAGTATAAGCCAGTTCGGAGTTAGCTCATGGGCACATTGGTCCGAATGACCTTTCTTTTTTCTCAGGCGGTTAAGGGGCTCTTCACTCGTTTTCAGAGCGACATAATGCATAAGCTTTACGCAACGATTTATGGTATTCATCAATCCTGCTTAAACAAAGAATGAACTCGCATAGACCAGATGGCCAGAATGATCCGTTAATCAACACTAGGGAAAGCATCCATTTCATTATCTTACATTGAATGTAAAGAACAACCTCCTATCGATATTGCCAAATACCACTTTTGCTGTCAGGTGGATGTGCTGGCAAGCAGCATTTATAAGAATAATATGAATAATCATTATAAATAATAATACATCACATACGCTTATCCCAGTGACTTTAAAAACCAACGTGCCTGTTGGTCCGAATGACCTTTTTTTCTGCTCATGCGCAGAGTGGAACTCCGAACTGGCTTATTGGTGGAGATGGGGATTGGGCTTTTAACTTTTTTGTGAGATGCCAAGACACCGCTTATGAAATAGTACAGAGCATACCATTCCAAGAGGAATTCAAAGTTTATTTGATGCAAATAGGTTTTTGAATGGCTGAGGCATCCAAAAACAAAGTAAAACAAAACAATTGTAATAAAAGATTGATCCCACTTTTTATTAGCATCCCACTGTTTTGTATATCTCGGCCATTTTAAACCCAATTTCCATTGAATAAACATTGAATTCCACTTGGAATTACATGCTCTTTCATATCCTATGAGAACTTTGTTTCTATTATCTCATCCCCCCAAAAAAAAGTTAGAAAAGAGAAGTAAAGTCGCAACCAAAACTACACGGTCCCTTTAACATTTAAGCGACGTTGATTTTTTTTTTTCACTTTCGCAAACCCTCTCTGATTAGACGTGTGACTTAAGACACGAGTGTAATGATAATGAAAGCCACAGTGCTTAAAGGGATGATATAGTTTTGGTTGGGATGGGGAATTAAGATTGTAACTTTTTTCGAGATGATTAGAAACCACTTAGGAAATATGAAAGACCATGCATTCTAAGAGGAATTAAAAGTTTATCCGATGAAAATCGGCTTTGAAGTGGCTGGGATATCCAAAAACAGAGTAAAACAAAGCGTTCATAATAAAACGTGGTTCCCACCTTTAATTAAGACCTCTTTGTTTTTGTTTCTGATTTTGGTTTCGTTTCTCAGCCATTTCAAAACCGAATTTCATCAAATAAACTTTGAATTACTTTTAGAATTGTATGCCCTTTAACTTTTCATGAGGTTTCTCATTATCTCTCAAAAAAGTTGTAATCCCGCTGAAACCCCATCTCAACCAAAACTACACTATCCCTTTAATTTCTTAAGAGAATGACGGAAAGTCAGCACCTGACAAAATACAAACCGTAGCTCTGAGAATGTCTGAAGTCCACCGTTGCAGTAAATCTCCGATGTTCAGTACGATGGCGCCCTTCACAGGATCAGCACTAATCCAGTTACCTTCAGCATCTCGCACCTGACAAAAACCCCCGGTTATGACAAATATGAACTATTTATTATAGGGACCCAAACAATTAAATGTCGACACAATATCAAAGAAGATCTAAATAACCCAGACATCATCTGACCTACGATGCCGGGGATGTATGTTTCCTTGCTGATTTCCTTTTTATTTTTCAAAGTAAAAAAAAAATAAAAAATCTCTGGACAAGAAAAAAAAAATGAATACAAATTCTGTTTTCGGCACGATTACCTTACACCCATTGTTGACTACTACAGTACTTCCATATGAGAAAGCCAAATCTGAAAGCAAAATTTGAAAACAAACTTGAAAGCAAACTCTCCTCTTTCAAATATGTCTGAAATCAAAGATATTCGGTGACAATTAAGGCTGTTGGTTAGATTCATCGTACCAGCTTTACGGAACAATCTCCCATAAAAATAACACATAATTATTGCAGATTTTAATGATTTCAAATATGTGTTTAAGACACAATCTTATGGGGAATTGTTGATCATGTTACTGCTATGTGAAGATAGAATTGTTTGTACATTTCTTTTTTTTTTTATCTTTTCATGATATGGTACATGTATTTTGCGTTTTTAAGACCTGAATATTATCATCATAACAATTATCAAAAGTAGAAGTTACTATTCCAGGTCTAATTGGCCAGAATTGACATGTTCGTGAAAACAACAACGTAATTTTCCCTGCCAGTGATATCAACATCGAGTAGACCTATTACAGCTCGGTATCCAAAACGGCCCTCACTTCAGCATCTATCGTAGCACTTAAAAATCGCGCCTCGTCTCTCTGTATAGCAAAACGGCAGTCAATTCGGAGAGTCTCAAGTTCAAGTCATACCTCCAGCCCTAGGGAGTCTTGGAACAGCAGTGTGATCCCGCCATAGTCCGTGTGCTCTCCACACCGCAGCTGGCGCTCTTCAACGGTCGACACTACGGGGTAGTACAGGGAGCGGAGAATGGAATTGTTGTTCTCTGAACCAATGTCTTTGTAAAGCTTTACGAAGAATTCTGGGTCCTGCAAAGAAGCGGGAAACACATTGCAAACGATTTTCCTTGTCGACATAATGTACATGATATTTGGTGAAACCAGAGCAATCAAATTTGATAAAAAAAAAATATATATATATATGAAAAGAAGATGTCGTGATGAGATGTCGTTGATCGACGATCCACATTTCCCTGTCCCCTTTCCAATAAGCCAGTTCGGGGTTCCACTTTGAGCATGAGCAGAAAAAGGTCATCTGTACCAGCAGAGCATATTGGTTTTTAAATTCACTGAGATAAGCATCTGTGATGTAATAATTATTCAAGTGATCCCTATAAGTGGTGCTTGCCAGCACGTCCACCTGACAGCAAAAGCGGTATCTGACAATATCAACAGAAAGAGATTGTTAATACATTCAATGCAAAATAATGAAATGGATGCTTTCCAAAATGCCAATGGAAGCCAGAGGATCATTCTGGTCACCTGGTCTACGCAAGTTCATCCTTTGTTTGAACATGACTGATGAATTCCATAAATTGTTACGTTGGGCAAGCGTATGCCTTCTGTCGCTTGAAACTAGTGGAGTGCCTAATCAACTGAGAAAGAAGAAAGGACATTTGTACCCATGTGCCCATGAACTAACCCCAAACTGGCTTATTAAATAAGTGTAATACATGAGTAATTTATTGTTGTTTTTATCACAATAGCAAAGAGAGTATATTCTGCATTTATTTATTTTTTTTTTGGACAGGATCTCCTGCTGGTCATAATCACATGACTAATATTGGGCAGTATAGTCAGCCCAGTTGATATTTCTATAATGATACAAATTGTAATTGTTATTATAATCAAACCCAGCCAGGGCAAATCTTTGTCCTTTTTTTCACATGCACTGGCTTCCGTTCTGTGTCGCCCGTTCACATCATGCCATGACATTTGTTTGACGAAATGTGGCACAGTCCGTCTCTAACTCACTTTTTTTTTCGTGAAAAAACAAACAAACATAATAGTATTACACACGTAAAAGTATTTACCTTCAGATTTAGTCCACGTGCAATGACAATCAGCAACCTTTCATGGATCTTCACGCAGTACTTCCACAGGCTCTCTGTAGACGCTCGAAACTCTGGGATATGTTTGTCGGGTAGGTACTGTTATATGAGGTGGTAACAAGAATCAACAGATTAATATAAAATACAATTCGTTCTAAAAATTCAGTTGGGATCAGTAGCGAGTTTTAGGCTCCATATCTGCGACAATAATGGCTTATCTTAAAGCCAAAACATTGTTCTGGTACGCCTGCAAAAGTTGTCAAATTTCACTCCCAAATGTGCACGTATGCCTAAGAAATGTGTGGAATAACGCTGTAATAACAAGATATTCGATGGTTAACGACGAAAATGCGAAATAATAACCAAAAAGGTTCGCCGGAGTCGCAGTTTCAGAACTTACCCGATCGGGGTCAGGCTAAACTCGGACTCGGGGACAACTCGGCCTCGCTTTGACGGTGGGACGAGTTGTCCCTCTGTCATAAACAGCCAGCTGACAGCAAATTTTCCTCACTGGGAGCTCAAGTGCCCGGATGCTTCGTCATTTGCATGGTGTCTCAGTAGAAAACATTGTCAACATGGCCGTTAATAATTATTGGAAGAGGGCGTGATATAAGATTTCTTTTGTATGCTCTATTATGTTGTTTGCTAGTTTCTTTCCTTTTTTTTTTTTGCTTGTCTATACAAAGACTGTTACACCCATTGACCTGCTGTAATCCTTCGCAATCAGACAATGAGGTAAAATATACACTATACTGGACTGACAATCCACCCCCAAAATGAAACATTTTTAGATTATAGATGAAACAACAAAATCAAAATAAATGATGTGTCATACACACGCACGCTATTATACATCTGTCACACACCAGTATACGGTATTTTTATGGTATAATGCCATGGATAACGACGCCTCACTAAAATCAAAGGAGATGTACCGGTACCAGAATTATACCAAAAAAACAAAAACAAAAAAAAAAACAAAAAAAAAAACAAACAAAAAAAAAAACAACCCAAAAAACATGAACATCTCCCACTCTATAATATATAATCATTATGTGCTGATCTTACTTGTTATCATATTCACAGTTGCCATTTCATTTGTTGTTTAGTGCATTCCTCGTGTTTATTGCATTGATATGGATGACACACCCTCTAACAATCAGAAATAGTATATGTTTCTTGATACCACACCACATACCATACGTGATAGTGCCCACCGGGTTGTGTTCGTTATTCCGAAAATGATATAAGGTTTTGTCATTCTGAAGGTTCGTTATCCCGAAACACACCATCTGGAATAACGAACTGTATATAAGTAACCGTGCCCACCATTCAAGCAACAGTACTGAAGATGCCGTCTCCTGAATAAAGTCGCTCTGGACAGCGAAATCATTTTGGGAGCATATTCGGAATAAAACATGAATGAAATTGTTAAGATGGTTGTGGAGTATAATCTGCATGGGGAAATCATATTTATAGATTGTTGGTTTAAAAAAAAAAAAGAAATCTTATAGGTTACAGTTTACACCTACCCGACTGATATCTCCCTTGGTACTGTAATTGAAGCTCTGCTTCAGATCTGTAGGTCTTTTAATGTTACATCTGCAATATCAGGGGAAAAAATCACAAATGCAGTTTAAAATAATGACAAATTCTTGACAACAACAACAACAACAACGATCATATCAGTGTTATTCCTATTGTTTTTTAAAGGTGATATCATAATTGCAGTCTTATGGCTGCGAGGAAATTCGAGTTGATCAAGAAAAAGGTGCTACGGAAGGACTGATTGTACGAAGATCACCTGAAAGGTACACGTAACTTTTTATCACGAAGCTTCGCGTGAATGGCTGTCTATATTTTGTTAGAAATGTAATAGAATTCATTGCTCTTTGTTTTGTCATATCAGATGATCTCGATTTATAGTAAGAGATTAGGTTCAAATTACATGAGCGCCATTGGCGTCATAAATGGATTTTCTTTTCTCATGGCGAGTATGAGACACGTGCACACAAACAAATAGACACACTTCAATCAAGATGGCAAACAGTCTTCAATAATATCATCATTGACATGTATAAAATATAATGATTTATGGACACAGTTAAACAAAGAAACTGCTCGTTAGGATAGCTATAAGCGTTGCTGTCAGAGACAACCTGTACCGTGTGTACTAACAGTGTACACAACGTGACTACGAGCTCAATGCAAAGTTTACTGACCTCTCCTTGCCCATGTGATCGTAGCCTCCCTCATAGACGTTTATGCTCCCGTATTCCGCTTTGATCTCCTCGGGCATTTCGAAAAATCGCTTCGAAGCGGAAAAGACGCTATCGACCTTGAATGAAAAGAAAACTAAAAAATGAAATTTCCTGAAAGTGACAGGCCGTGTGAAGACAAGATGTAATAATGTCTTGAAATTCATGGTGGCTCATAATGAATAATCCTGAAATCATTTTTAATCTCAAAAGCCTTGTAGATTTAACAATACTCTTACATATCCCCCACCCCCACCCCAAGAGAACAACAACACACACACAACATACACAAGTTCACACAGAAATTAGAGTAAGATTAAAAGGAAATCGCGCTGCATTGAGGGTTGATAAGGCAATAATATGACCTATATAGTTCTGTTTGCTACATCCATACCGTGTCATTTCTCCGGAGGAAATGCTCACAAACACTCAGTTAGGGTACTCATGTCCGATGGCCACCACCTGATAGAATATTCAGAGTTGTTCGGATTCATGACGTTCATGCAAATAGCTCTATTAAATGTCATACTCGGGATCCAGAACTAGACACACGCGAGCCCAAACTATAGACATCCTTCGAGTTAAGTATGTTTTAACAACAGCAATAAATAATATATATATATATATATATATATATATATATATATATATATATATATTATACATATATATACAAATATATAAATAAATACACCATAAAAATAAATAATGATAAATGAATAACAAAGTAATAAAATAAAAGTGAAAATAAAAAATAAATAGATATATAATGAAACACAATTAGGCCAAAAAAAAAAAATTGCTTGTTTGCCCTTAATTGCCAAAACCCAAGAGGGTCGGTAGGTCGTTTTTTTTTTTTTTTTTTTTTTTTTTTTTTTTTGGAATATCAGGGTACCCTTTTTTCCATGTCAATGCACTCAAAACTCCAAGAGATTCATTCAAATTTACGTCTTGCCAGGGCCCGGTACGCGAGGCAGAAACACTCACTGACAAACACTTATAACGTTCATCTTTGTTAAATTTTGCAAACAGCTCCAAAAAAAGTACCTTCCAGTGAGATGCTGGCAACTGAACTCCAAACAGTTTTGGTGCCATGACAGCTGGTAACGGATGCTGCAAAAGTAGCCATCTTGTGAAGGGCTGCACACTAACCCATTTTTTCTGCCGGTCCGACCTGTCTCTGTCGGACCGGTAAATGCCCCGTTTTACAATTTTTTACAGGTCCGAACAGAAAATTTACCGGTCAACAACGACAACATAAAAAACATTAAATGACTTGCAAACTTATTTTCTTGTTTTTTATGGATGTACCCCCCCCCCCCATGTACATTTTACACATTAATATTTTTTTAAAACTTGCATTATTTATTGCACAAGAAATTAAAAAAAAAAAGACAGGAAAAAATTAGAATGTTTGTTTGTGAATTAGTGTAAAATGATAATGAACAAAATCAGATTGTATCAAATGCGTTTGCGACTTTTTCTAAACATCGGCGCACGAACTTGCTGCGTAACCTGCTCTTGGTGGTCAGTTGGATTGCCATGATTTAATGAATTATTTTAGTTGTGATATTTTCTGATGCACGCGATACAAGGGATTCTTTATTTTTCTCCCGATAATCTCTTCGCATTTGTGCATGCGTTCTTGAAAGGTACACGACATGCAGGGCCGAATTCGCAATCCTTTTTGCGCCCATTTCCACCTCAAATATTAGCGGGATTGTGACGATTTCATAAATTACTTCGGCTGTAATATTTTACGAAGCACGCGCCAAAAGGGGTTGAAAATGCGTCTTTTATTTTTTCCCGATAAACTCTTCGAATTTCGTAAATGCGTTCTTAAAAGATGTACCACACGGCCGAATTCATGATACTTTTTTGCGCCTATTTCTACCTCAAATGTCAGCGGGATTGTGACGATTTCATACTAGTAAATCACTTCGGATGTAATCTTTTGTGATGCACGCACCAGCTAGAATGGTTGAAAATGCGTTCTTTATTTTTCTCCCCATAATCTCTTCGCATTCCGTAAATGCGTTCTTAAAAGATATACGACACGGCCAAAAATCATGATTCTTTTTGCGCCTATTGTTTCCTCAAACTTCAACGGGATTGCGATGATTTTATGAATTATTATTCGGCTGTAATCTTTCTGATGCACGGGCCAAAAGGGGTTGAAAATGTGTCCTGTATTTTTCTCCCTGTAATCTCTTCGCATTTCGTACATGCGTATACGTCACGGCCGAATTTACGATCCTTTTAGCGCCTATTTCTACATCAAATATCAGCGGGATTGCGATATTTCGTTAATTATTTTGGCTGTAATCTTTTGTGATACATGCACCAGAAGGGTTGAAAATGCGTTCTTTATTTTTCTCCCGATAATCTCTTCGCATTTGTGCATGCGTTTTCAAAACTATACACTGCATGCTGGGCCGAATTCGAGATTCTTTTTGCGCCTATTATTGTTTACTCAAATTTCAACGGGATTGCGAAATTATGAATTACTACTCGGCTGTAATCTATATGATGCAAGCGCCAAAAGGGGATGAAAATGTGTCCTTTATTTTTCTCCCGCTAATCTCTTCCCATTTCGTACATGCGTTCTTAAAAGGTATACGACACGGCCGAATTCTCGTTCCTTTTTGCGCCTATTTCTACCTCAAATATCAGCGGGTTTGTGGCGATTTCATTGATTACTTCGGATGTAATCTTTTGTAATGCACGCACCAGAAGGGTGAAAATGTGTTTTTTATTTTTCTCCCGATAATCTCGCCGCATTTGTGCATGCGTTTTGATAACCAACACGGCATGCAGGACTGAATTCAAGATCCTTTTTGCGCCTATTGTTTCCTCAAATTTCAACGGGATTGCGTTGATTTTATGAATTTTTATTCGGCTGTAATCTTTTATGATGCACATACCAAATGTGTCCTTTATTTATTTTTTTCTCCTCTATAATCTCTTCGCATTTCGTACATGAGCTTTTGAAAGTGTACGACGCGGCCGGCCGAATTCATTTGGGACGATTTCTACCTCAAATATGTAAGCGGGACTGCGATGATTTCATGATTTTTTTTTCTCCCTAGTATTATCTCTTCACATTTTGTGCATGCGTTCCTAAAAAGTACACGGAAGGGCCGATTTCGTGATCCTTTTTGCGTCTATCTTCATTGTGAGATCATTCTGAACGAATGAAAATATTCATTTGTGAAATGACTGTGTAAAATGAAACTGAACGCAATCAGATCCATTTACTCTATCGCTGAATATCGAATATGTTTTTACTTTTCTAAAAATCGACACAAGTAAATTAATTCTAACATGTCAACTGCCACGCTGCTGCGAAGCCGGGATCGGATCGTGAGTAAAATGACCCAGAAATGCGTGCGCTTCTAATTCTATCAATGCTTCTTGTCTGGCATGACCGCCGATCGCAAGCAAACGAAAAGCAGTTACACTGTACATGGCATGGCAGTGCGTGAGCAGCGCCAATGCGCAAGCTAGCGCGACTACTGGTCGCCAAGTGTGCAGACCTGTACTAAGAACATGATATGTATACATGCATTGATTGGATTTCGTGCACGTGCACGCATGTGCGCCAAACAGGTTGCTACATTGTAGCATGCAATGCATGCTGTAAAACGTAGCCTGTGGACCCGCGCGGCCCGAACACAATTACGACGGGTCGATGAGATGAAAAAAAAAAACATTTTCAGACTTTTTTTTTATTCTTTCTCTAGCTTAAAATGGATAATTTTGGGTTTAAAACCATTCACAAATTTGTAGAAGGTGAAATTTGTGGAAAAAAATAAACTTGAAAGAGCAAAAAAAAAAAAAAAAAAAAAAAACGCGACCCGAAATTTCCGTGATTTTCGGTCGGTCGCGAAGGGCAAACAAACCATTTTTTTTTTTGGCCTTATTTGGGAAAAGCACCCGGATGCTTTCCTTTATTCTGAAAGAAATCAAGCAAAAAAAAAAGTATTTTCTGTTTTGGTGTAACAATAAAACAGGTGAAAAATGACAGAAGTAAGCATTTCTTAACAAAAAAAAAATCTTAGATGAAAAACAGTAAGACAAAGTTAATGGCAGGGAAAGGGAAAAGATAAGAGAAACAGGAAATATAATCTTTCAACATTAAATAACAATTTATATGAGAAAAGTTTCATTTTCGGTTATCACATATGCCTGTACCGAAATATCTGTTCTAAATTGATTTAATTCAGATATGAATTTTGCCATTAAGTCAGTTCATTTATTAATCAGATTTCCAGCAGTCAGAATGTGTTATATCATTGCAACTTATACGTTATAACATTATTAGGTAAATGATGAAAACAGTTGACTCGAACTAGTTTGTGGCATATGATATGTCAAAGAGTAAAGAACATCTGCATGAGAAAAATTGCTGAGCAAAAAAAAAAAAAAAAGAAAAAATAGAATACTTCGGTTGATATTCTAAGTTCAATTTGCTAAGATTCTGTTTCTTTTTTTTTTTCTTTGCATCGTCATTTTGTTCATTACCTGGCACCTAATGGCATGCTATAAGGTAAATGACTCGACCCAGAGAATTGATGTCAGATAAAAATGAGTGTACTCCATACAATCAAGAAAGAAGGGTTAAGTAAATATGAACGTAACCAAAATGAATACCAAATGCTACATTAAACGCTACAGAACAAAATACGTTATCCCAATTTTCCACACAAGTTTATGCCTTTAAACCCAAGATTCGAATGTCATATAAAAAGATTCCTCTTGCGGAATATACCAAGTATCGAAAATCATTCTTTTTTAGTTCAGTTGACGTTTATTTCCATTCGTCCACAAAAACCGTAACAAAATACACAGCATATACATTACACAATTATTGTTTTATCATTTTGTAGAAAATACATGATAAAAGTATCATGAAGTATAACAAACTATGCATACAATTTCATTAAAAAAAAAATAAAAATAGTACAGTTCACTTGGCAGATTGACAGAAAAGTAAATATTAAAATGCTGAGGACCAAAACTTGTAAGACGTGGGACGTGGGTCAAAATCAACACAATCTGGCCAATACGTTTTTACGCTTACTGACCGAGAAACAAAATCCGGGAATCTTTTTTTCACAATTTATCTATACACACAATATTATATGGATGGTGTGTGGGCACATGTGTGCGAGTATGTATTCGCGTATTTCATATTGGCAAGCATCGTAAAAATGGCAGTCAAAATAAATACTTGAAAACATCGAAAAGTTCATGGATGATTCCATGGATTGTTACTGGCCTGCCACAACTGAAAATAAAGTTCTTTGATAGCCATTGCAGTTACTAGTAAACTTCTGTTCTATGCAAACTGAGAAGAAACTATAATAAGGAAGCTATATTATACAAAACAATGCAGTGGAGAAAGCATTGAAGACAAAATGTTCTAGACAAGCTTCCAGTCTCACCGTTGTTTCTGGAATTCCATGGTTGACTAGATAAAGAAAGCCGACAGTCTTTAGGGCCTCGTGTACGTCATCGACGAGAGACTGGATTCTGTCGCTGTCTGGTTCTTTGCGGTCAAGGGAATAAGCCGAAAAGTCGATCACGGGTATTTTCCCGGGCATGGTCAACGTGGAGACTACCTTATTCCCACTGTTTTCAGTACCAGCCCACAAAGAAAAGACAAAACACTCCACGGCTACGCAGCGCTGCAACAAGTACTCACAGCAATAAAGCCAAAGGTACAACCTTACTCTCTTTGCCTACTCCCACTGGGTTTTTTTTTTTGTGTGTGTGTGTGTGTGAATGAATTGAAAACAAGTAAAACAACAAATGAAATGATCACGAGGTTTTGCGGCTCACTGCGAGGCTGTAGTATAGAGTGAGAAGTTACGCATGGAAATCCAATATACCTCTACGGCAACATGACATACAATTATCGTTATACATTAGGGATTGAGATGATAAAGGAGGCCAAACATAGAAGAGATATCATACATTTATTGAGCAGCATAAATGGCAATTAGTCTCTTTGGTGTAAGATTAAAGGCATAATTTACCATTTGCAGATGAAGCAAACACCCAGCTTAGTGCTTTAAAATGGTTCTAAAATGTGAGTTAGAGATAGAAACTACCACTGTAAAAATTTGAATCCATATAATCGACGTTAAGTATCGTTAAATACACAAAATGTAAACAATAGTTGTAATAAGAATGCTTCCACACTAAACCGTCTACAGTTATGTTTTTTTTTTTTAGAAAAATACTGATATCTCCTTATATTTTAGGCTTTATTGCTAAACTTTTATATGGTAGGATGTTTTGTGATACAACAGACCTATACATATGCATCAAATGTGATATCTTGAACATTTTTAAAATCACTGCTCCCGAAGGTAAACTGGACCTTTAAGTTTTATACGTAAAAAAGAAAAGAAAAGAAAAGAAGATAGCCCTAAATGTATCCTCACAATGGGGTAGGGTCCCATTGAGACCATTGTGGACCTGTTCAACATCCAACCAAGTCGAGGAGTCTAAATCAATGTTACTTACTTCAAATCATCTCTTGTTTCGTGTCGTCATTAAGAATACTGAAAGAAAAGTTTATCTTTAACCTTGCGTTTCAATGTATACCATCAGGGTGTTCGTTGCCATTCAGTCTTAAAGAATTCCGGAGTCCCATGAGTCCAATCAACACTCGGCAAACAAGACTCACGAGGTCGGCACAGCTCACATTATAAGTCCAGTGATGTAATGAGTGCCGCATTCGTGGGCCTTGTTTGCCTAGTGTCGGACTAATGGGCCTTATTTGCCTGGTGTCAAAGTCATGGGCCGTATGACTCGTGGGTGTCGGACATATGACGTGCACCCACCGTTAAGTACCATAACACTGCGCACGTGTCTGTTTATATGGTCTACATGCGTGTATGATGGACTCAATGATCTTATAAAGAATGAGAAAAATCTCTTGGATACCAGGCTTTGACATTATGATCACAGCCTTTGCTTCCAGCTATCCCCGCAGCGCTCTTAAATTTTTCGTCTCTCGTTTCCCCTTGTATCTCCTTTCTCCCTCTCTCCCCACCCCTCTCTCGATCTTCGATCATTAACGTAGTCACACTCCTTTATCCTTCCACGCTTTATCAAAAGGAAGCAATACCTTCATGTGAAGTTAGAGCCAAATCGGGCAAGGAATAACATGAGTAAAGCCCAACAGTCAGTAGAGGACAGCAGACAGCATAACTAGGTGAAGTAATTGTGGACATGTCCCCACCGTTTTTCATACATAGAATTTTGCGTTTTTCGTAACTTCTTCTCTGAACTCCAAATATGGCACAAAAAAGCAATCCATTTTGTAAGCGCATATTTTGAAGTTGAACCATGTTTATACACTTTGTATCTCTAATTCAAGAGGAAACGTTAAAATACAGACGTTTTGTGTAGAAAATGAATGGAGAGTTGTTTATACAAGTTTCACTCGGAGTTAATTTGTCGCCCTCTACTGTTCATTTATTCAAAGAGCTGTAGCTTCCTTTATAAATAATACTTGTTCGTTTCAGCTCAAATTTGCAATGAATAAATCAAATATGTCAAGCATTTGAATAAGAAGGACTTCATCTGAAAATATTGGTTCCCTGAGGGTATAACAAGTAAAGACATATCTCCTACAGATGAAGTAAACATACACGTAGATAGTTTGTTTGTTGGGCAAGTGATCATACCTTCCCCTTTTATAGTATCGGTCAGTAAGAGGCAAAAGATTCTGTCTGTTGGATGGGAAATTAATGGAATGGAGGTCCGGTGTGTGAGAGAGTCTCAACTCATGCACGTAAAAGATACCGCTTCATGTATTCATCGAAAAGAGCAGGGTGTTTAACCCAGTAGAGACAGTAAATCTTGTCCCACACCAAACTGGACCCCACGAAAGGCCATGCAGCTTGAGTACAGCTGAATACGGGCTATCTAGTCATCTTCTCCGATGGAAAAAATGATAAACAAGCAAACATACAGCGTAAATTGAGCACTGAGTTTGTATTGCGTTTTCTTTTTCTCTTTTCAATGCAGTGATTGTTTGTTAATACATATATTAGCCTATTAGCCTTGTAAATTTCAAATTCTGGACGAAATGAATCAGACTAGCAGTACAGTGTATAACTGGGTGTGTGTGCGTGTGTGCGTATGACTGTGTATTAAAAAGTTAGTCTCAAGTGTTAACATGTTTGTAGTACCAAGGTTAAAATACGTTTTATCATGTCCATCACCGACGAGTTCAAGGACGTATTCAGTAAAAGAGAAAGAGACTCAAGTAAGATCATCGTACTAAACTGGAAATTATTTTATCGTAAATTTTAATTTCAATGCCAGTAAACATGACAGTCATTATTATCAACATCAAAATCCGTTCATGCACACGTCATGGTAAGCATTTCTCTATTATGGTACCGTGACACCCCAACCCCTATAAAAAAAGGGGATAACAATCTGTACTACATACAAGAGCAGGTCAACAATTACAGATGAAATAGTTGATGCCCTATTGGTTCCGTTGACTGGTTACTAGCATAGTCACAGACAGACAGAAAGAGGTGCATAAATAGACAGACCTGCAGAAAGAGACACAGAGGAAATAAACCCCGGAAATGGATAGCAATTTGCCGTCTGGCTATAAATTTGTATCTCCGCTGCTTCTAAATTGCAAAGAACACCTGCACGATAACATAAGTGAGTACTAATTCCTACACATAAGCTGCAACTATACATTTAACATCAGACGGTTACACTTGATTACGATACCGATTGCAACCTGGTATTAGTGTGAGTAGGAAGAGATAATAGTAGAAGATAACATATTGAATGCTAACAAGTGAGCGAAGAGTGGACATTAAGATACTTTCTAGGTATACATTGTACTATATAGTCATTTGTACCATCAAACAGAAAAAAAAAAACACGAGCAAAATAAAATCACGCATACCTGTAAGGCTGGTAGCATTTGCGAGTAATCGTTTGGTACATTTCACATCGGGAGAATACCGAACTATATTTCATTTTGTTCCATGTACATCGCGTGATTACACGATAGTAATACATTTAGTCATAGAAGGATGGTACCCGCCCCCTAACTAATCTCATTATCATAATGAAATAGCTGTGTAATTTGTTTCATGCACAAATGAACGAGCAAAATGCCGAAAAGTAATGACGTCAATGTTGACGTGACTATAAGCATTTATAAGCACTATAAGCACTATAAGCATGGAAGAAGTATTGGCAACATCGTGTTTCTGTTGTGCAAGTCCAATGTGCCATCATTATTATATTATTATACCCGTAATACAGGTTCCCCCCCCCCCATTTCGTCAGATTTGCATTCGAATGAATGAAAAGGCGTTTTTGATCACTGCTCTCCTCTCACGGTTCATTTTAATTCTTTGAGTATTCAATTTCATTTCATGTCATTCCTTTTAGTTTTTATTTCATTCAATTTAGAGAGAAATTCATTCAATTTAACGACTCAAAGTTGACATTCAATTTTGCGCCAGCTTGATAGACGTTCAAATTCGTGCCAAATGGCTGTTTCAATTTCATTTATAGGAACAAGACTTCGCACTTGAACGTTCAAATTCAATCAACCTACACAACATCTATTGGCCTTTTTTTTCTCTCACTGTCATACGATTGGATAATACAATTTCATTTTCATTTCAAGGTCTCATTTAATTATCTTGATTGTATTGGATGTATTTTTTTTCCTGTCGACCTTTCTGTCACTTTCAATTTATCCCTAACAGTATGGATGTAACATTTAGGAAATAGCCATAAGTTGCCGCAATCGGATCAGCTGTAGATAGGCCTATTTTACCAAAGGGTTATATCGCCAGTTTTGCCGGTTGTCAAGGTCATGCTTCATCCACTATTTCTGTCCGCATTCGAGATGTTCACTCATACTCTGTAATGTAGCAGCGGCTAAAATCGTGTATGAATAAAGGTGTAAATGTATGTGTTTGGAAGTGGGGTTATACGAGTTATTAGCCAAAGAGTACGAGTAAAAAATCAAATTTCAAGGTATATTAAATTTGCATATTCAAACAGTTGAGTAACTACAAGGAATAAAAGCAACAACGAAAAAGAATGCCTATACTTTGCAATAGTATTGTTTGCCTTTAATCGTGAATTTTTCTTAACGCTCTCCACGGCGGTGCTGATGCGAATTTGAATGCGTTGCACTTGCATTTTTAATTCGAATGCCCTTTTTACACCCTTGTGTGAGAAACTCGTGAAGTCGCATGCTGATGAAATTAAATTGAATGAAGTAGTTACCTTTTTGAATGTCGATCCCGGCGATCATTCAAATTCACTTGAACTTGAATGACCGCATCGTTAAATCGAATGCAAATCTGATGAAATTGGGAGGGAAAACCTGTATCAAATAAGACCCTCTTTTAACCCTAAAAGGGCCGGGGGGGGGGGGGGCGGAATCCGCCCCCCCCCCCCTCGACGTTTCGCGCTATAATTCTGTAACGCGAGAAGGCCTCATCGCGAGGCTTCTTGACTTTCTTCGTTCAAGTCTCGCGCAACTTTTGAGACCAAATTTGCAACGTCCGCGCATACTTTTGCGAAGCCACGCCCATTTTTGTAACGGAATGTCGCTCCAAAACGGGCACAATTTTGTGATTTTGTGTACATTTCCTATGGAAAACAGTGCTCTGTCATGAAAGGCATAAAAACCGGATTGTTTTTACAATTAATCACTTTCATTGATTAATTTTGTGTTAATTATGGTAGAAAAGTGGTCAGTGACAATTTCCAATGAAAAAACAAAGAAAAAACAAAAGTTGAAAAACAAAGAAATACATAAGAAATTCTGAAAACAATAAAATACATAAGAATTGAAATGAGTTTTGGAAGTTTTAGTGATGTACAATTGTTGAATATGCTAAAACAGATTTAAAGATCAAAAATTAGACTCTCAATGCTTTTAATTAAGCTAAAATATCACCTTGAGCTTAATTTGCATAATTAATTAATTAAAATTAGAAATTGATTGTTTCAAAAAATCTTATAACACAATCTTGTAGATTATGACGTGGGTCTCACGCATGCAAAATTTCATCGCGATCGCACCACCGATGGCCGAGATCTCAGGGGGGGGGGGGGGGGGCGGAATCTGCCCCCCCCCCCCCCCCCCCGGTCTGAGCATAGCCAAAAAAGCCCGGCCCCTCTAGGGTTAATCTGGAGTAATATGGGTAAGGGGAGAGGTAAATCTCCTCATAGAAATTGGTTTTGTTTATTTTTTATCTCTTTCTAAACAATCACGCTCAGCTGGCAACTTTTGCAACTTGCGCTGCTGCCTTGTTTTATCATTATTTTTATGCGATATTTCGGACCACATGCTTCCGGTTTTATTCTGTAATACATCAATGTATTTGAGTGACTTTCATTGTGCTCTTTGAGAGCAAGTAAATAAGAATTGCAATCTATTCATAAATGACAACAACAATCCTGACTATTGATTCTATTAATCAACGTCAAATTTACTGATCGTTTCCTGTGTAGGTGGGTAGGACACGATCAGTGAAGAATTGACTGGACTTCACGGGCGGGTACTTGTTACTACCATCCACGCACTCGATCACGGTTTCGTCGTCAGGCTTTCCGAAAAATCCAATGGACTGCCGAGCCTTGGTGTAATCGTAGCGAACAACGCGATGAGGCTGCAGGAAAGAACAGGCACGAACACACGAGAAACAAGGATTATTGTCACAACAGACTGCACCAGACAACTGAAAAGGGAGAACTTCGACAGGACTGCCAACTTCTGCGGATGAGAATCATTCTCTTCCACAGTAAAAAAAAAGAAATAAATAAAAAATCATAAAAAATAAAAAATAAATAAGTAAATATATACATAAATAAATAAATGAATAAGTAAAGAAATACATAAATTAATAGATGGATAAATAAGGAAAGAAATACATTAATAAATAGATGGATAAAGAAAGAAAGAAAACATAAACACATCTGAGCCAAGTATTGTCATGTTTTCGTAAAAAAAAATATATGAAAACGACCTACATGTATGTCATGTATCCTACTTCAAATTGCAGAAAACCCCCACATAACTTTTTGATTTTGCTGATGAACCCCTCCCCCTCGAAGAAATCAATTCACTGCTTCATCTCCTTCGCTTCTTCATCATCCCTTGTTCTTTTGTTTTTGTTGTTGTTTTTTTTGTCCACGTCATGAAGGAGATCATGAAAAATCGCGCTACTTATAAGAGAAAACGAATAGTCATTTCCTGATCACAGGCACTGACAGGCGATTGCATTATTGATCCCAGCATCAATCCTACATGGTTAATGAGAGAACATCAGCTTTATAATGTGTGTGAAGGTCTTGAACAGTTTAACGATCGCACCCGCCGTTTTGACAGGTGTATAGCACACGTACCATCTACACCTATGGGTCATTTTGGGAATTCCCCATCGAGTCAATGCATGAGCAATGAGTTTAGTATGAAAGCCTGAAGATGTCCAGATAATCAGCTTTTCATGTCGACATCGATGATGAAAGATAATCACATGAGAAGATCTCCAATCTTGTCATCTCGACATCCTGTATAACAGACGATCAGATGAGAAGATCTTAGATCCCATCATGCCTGCATCTTGTATCACATAGAATGGGCGAGTGGATCAGATGATCTTTGAAGGTGGAGGTTTACATGGTGGTGTCGATAACGAAGATTGAGTTTACGGTTTACGATGTGGTAAGTCCTGAAAAGGACTGTTGGAAGAGGAGATAGTAGATAAAGTGAAGAGGGAGAGGAGAGAAACGGAGAGGCGAGATAGAGAGTAAGCCAGAATGGAGGTATTCTTTCTTGAAAATGTGCGAGTCCTGAAAAGAATTGTGAACCAGAAGAGAGGGCGAAGAGAGTAGGTGACAAAAATTGTGTATCTCGGCATGTCTATATCCTGTGGAACGGATGATTAGATGACAAAATCTCTGACTTGAATAGTTATCAATATGTTGACATCCTTTTCAAGAAATGATGATCTTTTGATCTCACCATGTCGACACCCGTATGAAAGGATGATCAGATGCTAAGATCTCGGATTTTGCCATGTCTATATCCTGCAGAAGAAACGATCAGATAACACGATCTAAAATCTTGTCATGTCTTCCATCCTTTGGATTAATGATCATGCAGAAGATATCTTATCGAACACGGTCGACCGGACTTGACATCGCCGCGACGAAGGACGTCGTTGTCGCTCCGACATCGCCTTCTCCAAGCGACCCGCGTTCACCGACTCCAAAGTCGTCTTCGCACTCACGGGGAGCGCTGCGATCCGGAAGTCGCGATTCGAAGTCAGTAACCATTTGTTACAGCCATCCGATAAATTGGAATCGCACCCTTGAACTGAACTCCGGATAAATATTTTATACTCATGACATGTGTTGTGGCAAGCGATGCATGTTAACGCCGTTCCATATGCACATAGGTTAATGCTGTATGTTAATTCAATTATTTTTATGTATTTCGAGGGTTAACGCCGAGAGTAATTTAGTCAAAGGAATTAAAAGGTTGTTAATATTTGATGTGTGACATGAAGTCATTCACTTTTGGAATGTATTCTCATGGTCAGATCTCAGAGAGAGGTACTGCATACATGGATGCATGGCTCAGTCGTGTAAATTCACCGCAATGAAATCAATGTACTTTACCTTTACCTTACTCCGTCTCCTCCGATATACTTCATTTGGGTTGTCAAACAGCCAAATAGACGAGTGAGTTAGTTCAAGTAATAACACACTGTGACAGGTGATTAGGTAACTAGACGCGGACCTCATCATGGCTACATCCCTTAGAAGAAATGATCAGATGACCAAATCAATCTCGCCCCGTCAATATCCGTACGAATAGATGACTAGATGACAAGATCTCGGATCCTGCCGGCTAATGTCTACACCCTGTCGAAGACATCTTTTAGACGGGATGTCGACATGACGAGTTGATTATCTGGACATCTGTGAGGCACATTAAAGCTTTCATAATTAAGTGATTCAGGGCACCAGATATCACCAAGCATCAAGCAAAAGTGAAGAGTGTTATTGCAAAATGAGCTGAGCGCCATTTTAAAGTAAGTCCATCATCAGATGGAGCAAAATTAACTTTTCCACAGCCTTACTTGTGGCATAACAAGGAATATTCTAGAAGATAATGATAAAAAATATCCTGTATTTTCTTATTACTGATTTTTTTTTTAACAGCCCTATTCACGAATATCGTAACTTAACAAGAATTGAGTTGGCTCGTTCTGCGATAAAACTCTTCAAGAATAGGTCTGTATTTGGCATGAGCTCACCGTAGCTTTGAGAATGTCTGCTGTCCAGCGCTGTAGAAGATCTCCGATGTTCAGTACAATGGAGCCCTTCAGAGGATCAGCTTTCATCCAGTTACCGTCACGATCTCGCACCTGGTTTACCATGAAGAAGAAAACATATACGTGGCCCTGAATTACAAAATTCATTCTAAGTCGCCAGATTAGGTTTCTTGAGTTACGGTCACTTTACGAAGGAGAAAATACATTATGTGACCCTGCATCACAAAACCAACAAAAAGTCGCCAGATAAAGATTTTTAGTTAAGGGCAGACTCTGGAAGAGCAGACTCTAAGCTTTAAAATGATATATAACTCAATTAAAATGGACTTTCCTAACCTATCTAAATATTGGAAAGAAAGTACACACTCTGGAAAAGCGTGAACTGAGTAAAGAGGCTCTGATGTACAAGGTCTATTCAAGCACTGTGCTAGCTGCGCGATGAATTGGACAAAAACAGGATGTAAACTACCGGAGCAACAACAATGAAGGGATTATCAAATTTAGCTGAAATCAAGCATGCTCTATCAACCCATTCCGATCATGATTACTGTCAACTTTCAAAGCAGTAGCATCACCCTATCAGAAGTTATTAGAATTGTAAGTGAAGAGTGTGCAAAGGAGTTTCAAAGAATGAAAAGGGGCCTCGAAGACATACACACATACCTGATCTCGCTTATCTACCAAAAAAAAAAAAAAAGGAAAAAGGTTGTACAAAAAGGCTAAAAACACACTTTCCATTCACTTTATGAGCCCAAACTTAGGAATAATGTAGAAGAAGAATATCTCTTTCAGAAAATATGAAAAACCCAAGATTGACCTGATTGACCTGTTTCACCCTTTTTTGAGCCCTGACGTGAAATCAAGGGTTGCGACTTGTTCGTTTTGTGATGCACGGTCGCATATACAAAGCGAACAAATATAAGAATACAAAACAAAACGAAACAAAAATACATGTATAACCCATCAGGAATCGAAATTCCCAACCGATAAGAATAACTGAATAGCTGCCGCAATTTACAAACGATTTGGCAAACAAGTGATAACGAATATTCGCCAGTAAGTTGGTGGTTGTTAATGGAAGAACTTTTCTCTCACTAAACCTTATATGCAATAGTTCTTGTATTACCTATGATTTCATTTCATTTTTGCTCGGATTTTTTTTTTCATTAAGGACATTTTGTGAACTCTATATCTCAAAAGCAACAAGATCGAATCACGTGAAATTATCCGTGATCATGTCAGGTGTTGTTATTAGATGTCTAGTTGTTGTTGGTTTTTTTTTTTTGGTTTTTTTTGTTTTTGTTTTTTTGTTACGCCCTTACTGTTAAATACCGATTGCCCTTGCTCGGTGTATTACCTTCATCATCAAGAAGAACCCAGCATTGCTTCAAAATAGTTTCAAATTGTGAGATCGGAATAGAAGCAACCAATGTAAAAATTTTAAACATTATAATAAATATTAAGTATTGTTAAATATAGAAAATGTAAACAATAGTTATAATACAACTGTTTCTAGACTAAACCATCTACAGTTATGGTTTAGTGAGAAAAACAGCAATATCTCCTGATATTTTAGGCTTTATTGTGAAATTTTTATATGGTAAGATGTTTTGTTATACAACTGATCTAAACATAATATGCATCAAATGTGATAACTCGAACATTTTTTTTTTAAATCACTGCCTCCCAATGGTAAACAGTGCCTTTAGGTCATATACACTACCTCCAGCCCTGGGGAACCCTGAAACAGCAGTGTGATCCCGCCATAGTCCGTGTGCTCTCCACACCGCAGCTGACGCTCCTTCACCACAGACACCGCAGGGTAGTACAGGGTACGCAGGATGCTGTTATTGCTCTCAGTTCCGAGACCTTTGTAGAATTTGATAAAGAAATTTTCCTGCGGAAAATGAAGAAGACATAAATATACTGCCCGATTGATTACTTCTGCCATTTACTTATTCTGTTGCTAACATTTTGTAATCTAAAGCCCCCGTTCCACTATCACGATCTGGACCCCGATCTGTCCCGATCTAGCAGATCGGGAGAGAGCGGCAAAAGCGTACGGGGATCGGAAGCAGCGTAGCAGCAGCGTGTGGAGGTCGGGGTTGGAGCGGGCATTTTTTCAGATCGGGAAGAAATTTTGAACCTGTTCAAAATTTCTTCCCGATCTCCCCAATCAAAATTGACCTATTTTTAGTCGTACGGCAAGCGGGGAGAGCGTAGTGACAGCGTAAACGCAGCGGGGAAAGCGTAGTGACAGCGTAAACGCAGCGGGATGAGCGTAACAAGGTCTTTCTGAGCGTAGTAACATCGGCACAAGAACGGGAAGAAAACTTAAGCCCCCGTTCCACTATGCCGTTCTCGCTACGATTTGACAATTTCCTCAGGTCGGGAAGGATCGGGTAAAACCTGAGCCGATCTGGACACAGTACGATGTAGAACGTTCTAAGTACGCTGCAGTTACGACTACCAAGTGCTTGCTACGCTCTTACTACGATGATCGGGAATTAGACATTGCGATCTCTGCCGCTGCCGGTACGCTTTAGAACGATGTAGCTACGCTGTTAGTGCGATGTTGCCGATGTTACCCGATCAATGCACGCTGTATCTACGCTCTGAACGATCTATACGATCTTATCACGCTGTTACCCCGTTCAGAGAGCTGAAAAGTGCCCGATGTGCCCCGATGTACCCCGATTCGACTGTGGGTCAGCAGTCAGTCAACTTCTTAGCATGCAGAAACGAAGAAATATACTGTGGACCTCGAAGATTCATTCTTCTTTTTTTACTTTTGATTTTCAAAGTTGTTTTTGCTTCGTTATTCTCACTATTCTTTCTTCATCAGCGAGCCCGTGCTTCTGTGCCTCCAGTGCCCTGGTTATGACCCACCATTTCCCTCTCCTCTCCCCTCCTCCCTCCCCCCCCCTTGTCCACCTCGGACTTACTACCTTCTTCACTACTATATCTTTCTATCCTCTCATCAATTTTTTCCTTACAACAGAGCCGCCATGTGTTTGTTAATGTGCGTCCGTATGTGTGCATGTATGTGTGTGTTACTCTGTCTGTCTTTTCTTTTTTTTTTTTTTTTTTTGCTACCGCTTAGGGAAATTTGTTGTTGTTGTTTTTTGCAATTATATATTTTTCTCTATGAGGGGACTGCATTCTAATACTACAAGCTCTGCTTTTTAGCAGTCCCCTCCATTTCCAGCAATATTTTGTATGCATTTACCACAGTGACGTAACTGTTATTTGTATCTCTGTTGATAATTTGCCTGTATCTCTTTTACAATGTTATTCTGTTCATCGCGTTGTGGTACTGATTTCATGACGTCTGTGTATATGAGCGTTTCTTTGTATTTTTTATTATTTGTTTGTTGGAAGTGAAATAAATCAACTTGAACTTGAACTTGAAGAGCCTCCTCAACTCACGGTTCTTTTGCAGCAATGCATTGTATAAACAAAGACGTGCTGATTTTTCAAAGGATTTTTCTTGAGGTCCTTGCTTTTATAGTCCGTCTTCCTCCAGTTGTAGATGATTTCATATTCTTCAAAATTCTGCTATGTCCTCTTCCTCCTCTTTCAGCATCACGTGCAGTCTCTCTTTCTTCGCCTTTTTGGTAGCTGCTTCGCTGCTTTCTTCTCTTCTCTTTCTTCATCTCTTCTTCTTCTTCGAAAATTACAGCTAAAATCACTTCCCGTTCTTGTGCCGATGTTACTACGCTCAGAAAGACCTTGTTACGCTCATCCCGCTGCGTTTACGCCGTCATTACGCTCTCCCCGCTGCGTTTACGCTGTCACGTACGCTCTCCCCGCTTGCCGTACGATTAAAAATATGTCAATTTTGATCGGGGAGATCGGGAAGAAATTTTGAACCGGTTCAAAATTTCTTCCCGAAATGAAAAACTGCCCGCTCCAACCCCGACCTCCACACGCTGCTGCTACGATGCTTCCGATCCCCGTACGCTTTTGCCGCTCTCTCCCGATCTGCTAGATCGGAACAGATCGGGGTCCAAATCGTGATAGTGGAACGGGGGCTTTACACACACACACACAAAAAAAAAAATGTCTGCCAGAAGAAGACAAGGAGATCGAGAGGCAGAACTGTTGAGGAGGAGGAGGGCATTGTCGCTACACCTGTCAGGGCAGAACATGAAGAAGAAGGGGCTCAAATTTTTGAAGAAGGCGAAGAGATGAAGAAAAAGAAGAGAAGAAAGCAGCAATGCAGCTATCCAAAAGGCGAAGAAAGAGAGACTGCACGTGATGCTTAAAGAGGAGGAAGAGGACATAGCAGAATTTTGAAGAATATGAAATCATCTACACCTGGAGGAAGACGGACTATAAAAGCAAGGACATCAAGAAAAAGCCTTGGAAAAATCAGCACGTCTTTGTTTATAACAATGCATTGCTGCAAAAGAACCGTGAGTTTGAGGAGCCTCTTCGAGGTCCACAGTATATTTCTTCGGTTCTGCATGCTAATAAGTTGACTGACTGCAGATCGACAGTCGAATCGGGGTACATCGGGGCACATCGGGCACTTTTCAGCTCTCTGAACGGGGTGACAGCGTGATAAGATCGTATAGATCGTTCAGAGCGTAGATACAGCGTGCATTGATCGGATAACATCGGCAACATCGCACTGACAGCGTAGCTACATCGTTCTAAAGCGTAGCTGCAGCGGCAGAGATCGTAATGCCTCATTCCCGATCATCGCAGTAAGAGCGTAGCAAGCACGTGGTAGTCGTAACTGCAGCGTACTGAGAGCGTTCTAACATCGTACCGTGTCCAGATCGGCTCAGGTTTTACCCGATCCTTCCCGATCTGAGAAAATTGTCAAATCGTAGCGAGAACGGCATAGTGGAACAGGGGCTTTAGGTTGCTCTGTTTACTTCTCATAACAGTTAGATACGACTGTACACGTGTGAAAAGATTATTACCATGGGCAATGGGGTTTCTAATATACAGTGTACCAATTTGCAATACAGCGAAACAAGGTGAACTGATAGAGCAGACAGCCCTTCCATTATCAGTATCAAAGCACTGTCAGATAAACATATTTAAAGGGATCGTATAGTTTTGATTGAGACCTAATTTCATGTTTCTAACATTTTTTTTTTAGTGAGATAATGAGAAATCTCTTATGAAATATGAAAGAGCATGTAATTCCATGAGGAATTCAACGTTTATTTGAGGAAAATTGTTTTGAAATGGCTGAGATATCCAAAACAGTGCGATTCTATTTATTGTGGGACCGACACTTTATTGCGATCGCTTTGTTTTACTTTGTTTTTTTGATGTTTCAGTCATTCCAAACCCGATTTTCATCAAATAAACTTTGAATTCCTCTTAAAATGGTATGCTCTGTACTATTTCATGTGTTTTCTTGGTATCTCGCAAAAAGTTAAAAGCCCAATTCTCATCTCCACCGATACTGTACCATCCCTGTAACGGTTCCATGACATATCCATGACCCTCACTCAACAGCAATCGTCTGCAGAGCAAAATGTCTCGGAGCATTTGTTGCGAAGCATTTGTTGCGGAGCATTGCTGCGGAGCATTGTTGCGGAGCATTTGTCGCTCTTTACGGAGCAATTGTCAGCGGAGCAAAATACACAGTCATAATGTCAGCAGAGATATTATGTCGTGTTACAATTAAAAAACCTACGTCGAGAGTGACATCGTGGAAAAAAAAATATCTGACGTCAGACGACGCTTGGTGGGATTATGGCCTCTGTTCAAAATAAAATCTTATCCACTGTTCCTAAAGCCCCTTTTACACTTTCACGGATCGCATCACGGATGACCACGGATCGTTGATCCGGGATCATCCGTACTGTTTCCCACATGGCCGTGTTGACTCCGTGAAGTCATCCGGCATTATCCTTGATCATCCGGCATGTCCGTGGAAAAAATTAAGGTTGCTTAATTTTTCATCCCGGACATCACGGATGAAAATCAATACGAACTCTTCCTTGTTCACACCGTCTACTCCGTGTAGCCTCCGTATTCCTTCCTTGTAGGCACCGGCTATTCCGTGTTGCCTCCGTGCTCATTCCGGGACAATCCGTGAAGACATCGGGACGTCCGTATATAGCATCGGCTCCATCCGGGATGAAAAATTCGTGTATTTTGTCACACAAGCTCATAAAGTTCATGAAATTTGCTCAGATCTTTCCCAATCAGTACAGCCAACATACCCTCGTACTATTCGTATAGTGGTCGCCTGAGAAGCGTCAGTGGCCCATACACATCTCCTCGCTGTTTCTTTGTGTGTGTGTGTGTGTGTGTGTTTGATTTTTTTTTTTGTTTCATTTATGTCATGATATTCCCGTAAAATGAGAGTTTGCAACAAACGTGACAAAGAGATTTGCCTTTATGATGTCGACAAATAGAGGTGTATGTAGGCTGCTGTAGATTTTCTGGTGTGCCTTTTATACTGTACTTAGCTCTGGAAGCATGTCATCCAAGAATGATAAAGTATCAAAAGCAAAAGCACATGTCATCTGTCAACATTTTGAGGATATCCGTGTAAAGACCGCGAAGACACCTAGTTACATCCGTGCTCAATCCTTGATATCCTTGTTAGCTCCGTATCGTTTCCGCTGTGGTCCGCGTTCGTTCCTTGTCTGCCCGTGTAGGTAACGTACTTGGCCGTGTAGACTCCGTACTTGTCCGTGTAGACACCCAGTTGGGCTCGTATTTACACCGGCATTGATTGGAAAATCGATATTTTGCATGCCGGAACACCACGGATGACGATCCGTGGTCATCCGTGAAGCAATCCGTGAAAGTGTAAAAGGGGCATAATTAACCATAACAATTGTCATGTTCACACAGGATAGATAATCATCAAGGAAAAATACGTATCCCTCTAAGAGCGTAATATCATGTGCTTTTACCACGCGTTACAAGTATTGTTAGAAGGCACAAGTGTCCTCCAATGAGAAAAAAAAAAAGAATCATATTTGTTTCCATCGGAATTCCCGCCTTTTCTGTATTGTTAAGTATCAATACGCAGTTAGAAGTTGGGAGTACGTACCTCCAGATTCAATCCACGAGCAATGACGATTAGTAGGCGTTCATGGAGCTGCGCACATTGGTCCCAAAAGTCATGTATAGACGTTCGTAGTTCTGGGACCTCCTTGTCTGGCATGTACTATATAATGAGGTATATCAAAGACAAATAGCTCTTCGGTTATATACAACACATCTTATACACTTGCACACATATTATAACACATGTCAGTAGTTTACTTTTTCCACCAAGAAAGTTCAAAGTTCAAATCTATTTTCATTTTCATCAAATAAACAACGAAATTATATACAATGTATAAGCAGAACATGTTTGTGATAATTGCAAAGCGTAAATTAACAAAATACATGTGAAAATGAGTAACAAATGAAGAAAACATAATATATATATATATATATATATAAGTACATGTAATTATATGCATATAGCACAAGTTAATTATGAGAATGGAAATGGAGGGTCCCACTCAAAAGCAAAGCTTGTACGATATGGGCCCCTCAAAAATAATAAGACCGCGAATGATTAATTAACAAATCTACAAACCGATATAAAACAACACCAAACAAACCAACGTCAAAAAGAAAAAAAGTTTTCCCCTCACAAGTTCGAGAAAATAAAACTTAGATGAGTATTTTGGATGTTGGACATACAAAATGATTACACTTGTTGGATATTGCGACCCCTTCTTTTATCAATACAGTCCGTGATAATATTATCAAGTGGGAGATAAACGTACCGGTATGTTATCATTTCACTGGTTATCGGCTTATGTATAGGCCTATCAAAAGTGAAGATACTATGTTTTGACATAAGAAACAATAAACGTTTTACCCGATCAATATCTCCCTTGATAGTGTAATTAAACGTCTGCTTCAGATCTGGCGGTCTTTCAAGGTTGCACCTGCAACAAGAGATAGATAGATAGATAGATAGATAGACAGACAAATAGATAGATAGATAGATAGATAGATAGATAGAGAGAGAGAGAGGGGGGGATAGAGTAACAGACACAGAGACATGGGGATTTCTTTTTTTTATGCCGAAATATTTTCATTGAACTGTTAATAGAAAACAACAATGAGGTTATCTTGAACTATATTTTACATGGAATGAACAGAGGTCTACGCATTTGTATGAATTATGATACAAAGTAAAACAGTGTATGTGCATTTTTCATAATTCTTTCAATGAATTAGCCTTTATTTGGTTCACTTACATTATTGCTTAATGTTACATCAGTTTGCTGTGTACTACGCTATGCCATGTAATATGCTTTCATTCATTGAAAATAAACAAAATCTTTTACAGTACATGCCCCCCCAAAAAAAAATAAAAATAAAAGACAAGCAAAAAACAAACACGCAAAGCTTGAATAATATGGCAAGAAAAGTTCGTCATTTTGTTCGCCATCTTCATTTTTGCTAGATTATTTCCAAGGCTTGTGCCTTGCTTTCATGATATCTAAGCCGTCTTTTCGTATTTACGGGAAACTTTAATTGAAGCCGTTCCATCTTGCTCTATTCCCCGCTACTCCTTGCTCTGTGCTCTCACCTTAATTGCCTATATCTCATTCTCCTTCTCTTGAATCTTGAGAATTTGCAAACAATCTAGTTTCTCTTTTTTGTTTTTATTTTTTAAACGTAACATGGTGCGTTCGGAAAAAATTGCTCTGATAGATGGATTTTACGTGTTGGTCATTGCGTTAATTGTTATTTGCCGCACAATATAGGGCCTATCTATAACCAGTGGAAGACTCAAACGACATGAAACGATCGATGAGCTTGCTTGCTTTTCTGAAAAATACCTTGTAGCACAATATAGGGCCTATCTGTAATCAGTGGAAGATATACGATAAGAAACGATCGATGAGACGAACACGAGAGCAAGGGTTTGCTTGTTTTTCTGAAAAATACCTTGTAGCCGAGTATTCCGTCAAATGTGCTTGTCGGAGTTTCCTGTGTAAAACTTTGTTACAGTTCACATGTTTATCATGCGGCCTGTATATAGGTGAGTGGGGGTTACAGCACAGGCCCGACACTCGCGAGTCATATGGCCAACAAGGTCGACATTGAAAAAAAAAAGGTCCATGAATCATACTGTCCACGAGTCATACAGCCAATGAGCTCGACAGTATAGGGCCAAGCGACGACTCCGACACATCAACATTGCGAAAAAAGTACATGTATCACGAAAGTAATGCGTGCACCGTGATGTAATATTGTGTAGTGAGCCTTTCTTGTTTCTGTTTTGTTCTTTTTTTTTGCATTGTATCGGACTTATGGGTTTTGCTTGCCCTGTGTCGGAATCATGCTTTTTCTTTTGTTGTTGTTGTTGGGTTTTTTTCCTAGTGTTTGACTTTTGGCATCGTTTGCCCGAGTTGGGTGTGATGTACACGCAAGTGTGTGTTGACCTTGATGTGATCAGGGAGGTATGTCACCCCACACTCTGATCAAAGGGCAGCTGCATGATCTATTAGGTTTGGAGAATAACGGAGGCACACTGAGGGGTGTATGGGACTAAGCAGAGTATTCGGTAGTGGCACATACCTAGAAGGGGAATTTCGGACCAATTCTAAATTTAGTCAGAAAGGAAAGATATTTCATTAACAAGCACAAGAAAATTTGGTCAAAATCGGATCATTAGTAAGGAAGTTTTGCAAAACAGTTCTCGAACAGTTGATGCAATTAGACAATGAGTGAACTGATGACGTCATCACCTCACAATAACTATTTCTCAGTGTCCGGGTACAAAAAAAAAAAAAAAAAAATTAACGAAAAAATAAGCTGAAATAAAAGTGTACAACATGATGTTATTCCGGCATAAGTAACTTCAAGATAATGTCACCCTCTCCCCCCCCCCCCCCCCAAAAAAAAAAAAAAAAAAAAAAATGGATTGAGACTGGGGCTTGGTTGTTCAAAAAAAATATGGAAATTTTAAGATTTTATAAGAGAGGGAACTATTATGGCACAAAGTGGGAAGATAATGACATCACTTCACCATTTGCATATTGCAAAAACTGTTTGTAAAATATAGCGAAACTTTACATAACTTACCTAATTTTTATCCGATTTTTATCTAAATAATTTTCACCGTTGTGCTCGAACAACTGTACTCTTTCTTTTCAAAATAACTGGTGCGGAATTCCGTTTCATCCACGTGGTAAAATTTTAATATGCACCAAAGCTCTAGACCTAGCAATATAATCAAAGTCATGTTGCCACACATTATATTTAGTGCTACATGGTATGTTGGCGGTTTCTTGTTTGTTTTGTTTTGTTTTGTTTTGTTTTGTTTTTTTTTTTTTTTTATAAGCGTGTGTTTGGAAAGTGACTTGCTCTCGGGAATGATGGCAGCGGGGTACCGTGGGTCAAGACATGGGGGGGGGGGGGCATCTCGTGGAAAAGTAATTTTGAGAGTTTGCATGCTTGTGCGTGCGTCAGTCTGCAAACTTAATGGGGACTACAGTACATAACGGAATGTGATACATTCCACAGCGCAGTAATAAGCCAGTTCGTAGTTCCACTTTGCGCATAAGCAGAAACAAGGTCATTCGGACCAACAGGTATAATGGCTTTTAAATTCACTGGGATAAGCATCTGTAATGTAATGATTATTCATGAGATACTTATAAATGCCGGCTTGCCAGCACATCCACCTGACGGCAAAAGTGGCATTTGGCAATATCAATAGAATTAGAAAGAGATTGTTAATACATTCTATGGAAAATAATGAAATGGATGCTTTCCCAAAGTGTAAATTGACGGATCGTTCTGCTCATCTGGTCTACACAACTCTATTGTTTGTTCGAACAGGATTGTGAATCCCATAAATTGTTATGTAAAACTTATGCATTATGTCGCTCTAAAACGAGTGAAGTGCCCCTAACCGACTGAGAAAAGAGAAAGGTCATTCGTACCAATGGGCCCATGAGCTAACTCCGATCTAGCTTATTAGCTAACATATCACAGACCATCACGATTTACATG